>NC_091928.1:20100878-20400878 GCF_041260155.1 Ptychodera flava | reverse complement strand
TGTCCCCATGATCAGCTCTATTATGTTTACAGTTCAATACACAGTGTACGTTATTACTCTGAGCAGGAGTTGGATTTTTCGTATTTGTCAGATTCATCTTTTTCTTCTTTTTCCTTGCCTTATTTCGTGTTGTTGGTTGATGCAATGGTGAAGTATGTGTGGCATCATGATCAGGCGTGCTACTATGGCCAGTATCGCTATGGTCACTTGAGGGTGAAGCAAATTGCGAGATGTAATTAAGAGGAGTCGTCACAATTTTCGTTAGCAGAGATTGTTCTTGTGGTTCAGGATCTGGAGACGTTGAGCGAAGTCTTGAACGTCTTTCTAATGCGCGGTTATGGAGCGCATTACCGATATAGTGACAGGTTGTTTTGATTTCTTCTTCACTGAGTTGAGGTTGTAAATCTTTCAATTCTTTTTCCATCATATGGACATATGGCCATTTAGAAAAAGATTTCAACTTGGCAGCAGACAAATTGTCAATGATGTTCAGATATTTGCGTTTAATCTCCTTACCACAGGCTGAGGATGTCCTTGGCTGTGACATTGTACTGGGTACTGAGAGGCGCGAACAATAAACACAGAACAAAGACGATGGCCGTCACGTTGAACTTGTGCGTTGTCTTCACGAGTAGGCTAAAATGGCAGAAAGACTCACCGAGGAAAGATTTGAAGTCCAATATCATGAAAGCAACATGGACTAGGTCTTCATAGACTTGTCAGTTCAGGTTAGAGTCCCCTATCTTCGGTTTGGAGGGAGAATCAACGGAAATTTCATGGAGCGAGCTGCCGACGGGTGCACTATGAACAGCGCCATTGCCATCTACTCCATTTGTCTACTCCACTACAACCTTTGACAAAAACATACCGCGTGTCCCGCTTAATTATACACTAAATTGTAACGTGGATTGTATATGCATATATAGATGTGAGTCTGTAAAAACGAGACTTTTCTCACTGCTTTGTAAAAAGAATTGAAAATACCGAAGACCCAGGAGAGTCTTTGCTCTTCCGATTGATTGGACCACACTCCCTGTATGAACAGTTTTTGTCTCTTTTTGTCGAGTCCCTCCAACAACTTGGACCGTGGTTTTAGAGATGTACTGCTTGATAGTGACTATGGCATTACAGTTGCATTCTACACTCAGACAGCAGAAGAAATGTTTTTCATTGTGAACAACAACACAATGGAGTTACCTGATCTATAAATTTTATTTTGCCCGAAACCTCATTCACTGTTGAATTCACAATGTGACGTAGATAGTTTTGATCTCGCAAATATTTTGACCTTGTTTTTTTTCGGAATTGAAAATCTTGTATGTAAAAGAAGGTTACAAGTTTTGGGGAAAATCGATATTTTGAGTGTACGCGTTGACGTAAGCGAGTGTGGTTGGTAATGAACACAATACTCTGGTTGAAATTTTGGCAGTTCAATGTGAATTCAAAACAGAAAGTGACCACGAGAGAATTTCCCCAGCATATTGAAATTTGGCTGGGCTTGGCTATTTCAAATTGTTAATTGAATCACGGTCACTCAACAAAAACGTGTGAATGAGGCATTAGTTTATTGGATGCGCGTTGCGCTGGCGGTCGCTGTTGGTGACGTCACACCAGCTGTGGCGTCCCCTCAAAGAGTGGGTACGGTGGTGTCTTTGTCTAGCATTATTTTTTGAGATTTTACTTCAAAACTTAAAGAAGTTCACGGGAATGTATACATTGAGAGGTGTTTATTACAGGTAGAATAAACTGTCCACTGTCACTACATGTGCAATTTTGAGTAAGATAAATAATAAATGTTTGCCCAAACATAAAATGACGCCCTCATGCAGATACAGCAAAAAATCACTGTACGTCGTGCATATATGAATTGGAATCTTCACAGAAACAATAAGTAGTCAAATATAATACATAGTGCTGAATGTTTTCCACTATAACACCATATGCTATGTTTCCTTGTAATATTACATTTTTTTTTAAAATGGCGGGAAATCAAAACGGTTAAAATTTAATTTTACTTGTCCAGTTTTTTCAGTGATGAACGACTATATCCTGTAGAATTTAAAGAAAACCAGAGAAAATAGAAAGCCTTTTTCAGGTCGACAAATTCTAAGAGTTACAGCTACAGGGGCTTTAACATGATTTTGCAAGCCATTTTCACTTGATAGCGTCTTTCATGTGTGTCAGAGCGTGAATTTCTGTTCGCTCTAAATTGAAAAAAAAAAATCTGACGGTCTTTTTCATTCTGATATTTCTTCTTTTGATAACAGTACACGTTAAATTCAACTGATGAACCCGGTTTTGTGGAGTGACCGTGGTTTCAGAGATGTACTGCTTGATAGTGACTATGGCATAACAATTGCATTCTACACTCAGACAGCTGAAGAGCTCATTGTCATTGTGAACATGAACCTCCTTTTTTAGCTCCATGTTTGGAATAATATAAAGGCGTTACCTGATCTGTAAATTTATCTACGGTCCCGTGATTTATCTTTGGACGAAACTGCATTCACTGTTGAAGTCACAATGAAACGTAGATATTTTTGATCACACCGGTAATTTGACCTTGTTTTTATGTTTAGTAGGCGTTGACGTACGTTTCCTAGTCGAGTGTGATTGGTAATGTACGCAATATACTCGTTGAAATTTTAGCAGTTTAATACGCAAAAAGTGACCACGAGAGAATTTTCTCTGCACATTGAAATTTGAAATTTGGCTCGGCTATTTGAAATTGTCCATGAACAATTTATATCCTCGTCGGACTTTGTCGTCCGATTACTTCGGCAGTTGTCGGACATATTTTATGATATTACCATGGACTTGCAAATTTTGGATTTGTGACAACATAAGTATCTGAAGTATACTGCTGCTCCCCCCAGTTGAATCAGATGATAAATGCACTGAAATCTTCTGTAAGAATTGTCAATATACTGAGTCAATTTTGTCTTTTGCCTTTCTAAATGTGTCAGTCGAAAAATATTTAATGTCCGAAAACTATGGCAGTGACTATAGACAGTTTCGCAACCGTCGTGAGCATTTGGTTTCATTGGTTTTTCATAGACATTATGCAGTACTTATGGATGCTGTGGGTGGTATGTTATACTTTGTATTAATTTCGAACTCTTTCCACTCAACTTAAAACAAATGGTTTCTCATTTTAATCATGAACCATCCAGTAAAGTGCATTTTGCGTGAAACCTTTACCACAGACTTTGCAAACAATTGTTTTTCTTTGAAAGACCTTCTTGTCGCGTTTTAGATACTGAATTTCTCTGAATCTCATAGCACAAACTTTACAAACAAATGGCTCTTCGTTAGTGTAAATTGTCTGGTAATATTTCAAATGAATTTTCGACTTAAAACTCCCACCACATACTTTGCAATCAAACGGCCTTTCATTGGAATGAATCCTGGGATGACATTTTAGTGGAAAGTAGTCTTTAAACGTTGCAAACAAATGGCTTTTAGCTTGCATGAATTCTATGGTGACACTTTAGGGCAGCATTCCATGCCAAGTACAAATTTTTTTTCAACTTCTGCACCACGTTTAACTATAGATAATCGAGGAAAACCTGCTACATCCGTTCCCTGTCCCCTTTACGCGATAGTTTCACAGCCATAATGTTGGTATGTCAAAATAAGAATACTTCATACCAGGAGTTATAATTTCCTGCTATGTTGTTTTCAAAGGAAGCTTGAATCAGATGTTCCGAAATATCTCAGTTGTCTCGTCATGAACTCCACCAATGAAAAAAATTCTACTGGGTATCTTGAAAGAGATTTTATTTCTGACAACGATGGAAATGAAAACAAACGAAGAAAAGGAAACGTTGTTGACATGTCGATTTCAAGTCTGAAAAATGTAGTTGCAGTCACACATTTAGTTGCATCACACATTTACATATTCAACACATGAAATAGAAGCAATTGATAAAAAAGGTACATAACATAGTAGGAGACAAGAGTCAAAACAATGAAAGAATGACAAGCGGACTCCTTGACATAAAACTTAGAAAAGATATGAGAAAATCTAAAAAAGGGGCAATTGCGCTGAAATTGCAACACATTACATCAAAAATATCTATCCTAATTCGTCAATATTTGGTCACTTGGTATACATAATGTTAGCGTTGATACAAGTAAAGAACTTATCACAGGTTGACAGTCTTAGAAACCGTTTACAGACTGGTTGACAGTCAGACAAATGTTCACAGAGTAAGTTTGAAATATGTTTCCACTGACCAACGGCGTTCCTCTTAATCAATCAAGAAATGCATAAATTTAAAGATATTAATTATTTACATTCATTATGATAAAACAGCTTACGTCATGAAATAATGAATATGTTTCAATTCATACATTTCATGACGTAAGTTGTTTTATCATAATGACCCCAAAGAAAAACAGAGAAATATCCTCTCTTCTGCCGTTGTTTGGAGGTCCTTAATTCAACACTGCAGACATACCGGTACATGTTTGCATGCGTGTAGTACATACATACATACATACATACATACATACATACATACATACATACATACATACATACATACATACATACATACATACATACATACATACACACACACACACACACACACACACACACACACACACACACACACACACACACATACATACATACATACATACATACATACATACATACATACATAATGGATGTACACCTGTAACCTCCACAAATGTAATAATCTCCACAAATGTAATATCAACCACAATTGTAATAAAATGCACCCACAAATGTAATATCGCCCATAAATGTAACAAAAATCAACCATAAATGTAATAAAAACACCAACAACAAATGTAATAAATGGTAACCATAAATGTAATAAAAAAAACACCCATAAATGTAATACTTATCAACCACAAATGTAATAAATCTATTTTGTCGTTGCAATTGAGGAATTAGCCCTTAAATATTGATCGATGTAATAAGGAAAGCAACTCCACACATTCACAATAGCACCCTATACAATACGGAAATTTAGCTCATGAAAGAAATCTCAGGAACTTTCTCGTTCAAATTTTATAGTTACTTAAACCTATATCAGAGCATCTACCTTCATAGATAATAAAAAAATGAAAAAAGATATAATACCAGACAATGTTTTATTTGTATAACAGATACATTTTCAAAACACACAGTTTTTTATTTGTACCCTTAGTATGAATGCCGGTGTGGTATACTTTGTATTTCATTTTCAACACTTTCCTCTCATCTTGCAAACAAAATGTCTCTCATTTTAATTATGAATCATCTGATGACGTTTCAAATTTGCATTTAGTGTGAAAGCCTTACCACAGACTTTGCAAAGGAATGGTTTTTCATTTGAATGAGTCCTCTGGTGAACAGTCAGACCTCCATTATTTGTAAAACCCTTACCACAGACTTTACAAACAAATGGCTTTTCGTTTGTGTCAATTCTATGGTGACACTTTAAAGTGTCATTCCGTGTGAAACCCTTACCACATACCTTGCAGACAAAAGGTTTTTCATTTGAATGAGTCCTCTGGTGAATAGTCAGACCCCCACTCTGTATGAAACCCTTACCACAGACTTTACAAACAAATGGCTTTTCGTTTGTGTGCATCCTTTGGTGATTTTTCAAACTTTCATTCCACTTAAAACCCTTACCACAGACTTTACAAACAAATGGCTTTTCGTTTGTGTGAATTCTATGGTGACGCTTTAAAGTGACATTCTGTGTGAAACCCTTGCCACATACCGTGCAGACAAATGGTTTTTCATTTGAATGAGTCCTCTGGTGAATAGTCAGACTTCCACTCTGTATGAAACCCTTACCACAAACTTTACAAACAAATGGCTTTTCGTTTGTGTGTATCCTTTGGTGATTTTTCAAACTTTTATTCCACGTAAAACCCTTACCACAGACTTTACAAACAAATGGCTTTTCGTTTGTGTGAATTCTATGGTGACACTTTAAAGTGTCATTCCGTGTGAAACCCTTGCCACATACTTTGCAGACAAATGGTTTTTCATTTGAATGAGTCCTCTGGTGAATAGTCAGACTTCCACTCTTTATGAAACCCTTACCACAGACTTTGCAAACAAATGGCCTTTCGTTTGTGTGAATTCTATAGTGACCCTTTAAAGTGTCATTGCTTGTAAAACCCTTACCACATACCGTGCAGACAAACGGTGTTTCATTTGAATGAGTCCTCTGGTGAATAGTCAGACCCCTACTCTGTATGAAACCCTTACCACAGACTTTACAAACAAATGGCTTTTCGTTTGTGTGAACCATCTGGTGATTTTTCAAACTTAAATTCCACTCGAAATCCTTACCACAGACTTTACAAACAAATGGCTTTTCGTTTGTGTGCATCCTTTGGTGATTTTTCATACTTTTATTCCACTTAAAACCCTTACCACAGACTTTACAAACAAATGGCTTTTCGTTTGTGTGAATTCTATGGTGACACTTTAAAGTGTCATTCCGTGTGAAACCCTTGCCACATACTTTGCAGACAAATGGTTTTTCATTTGAATGAGTCCTCTGGTGAATAGTCAGACCCTCATTCCGTGTGAAACCCTTACCACAGACTTTGCAAACAAATGGCCTTTCGTTTGTGTGAATCATCTGGTGATTTTTCAAACTTTTATTCCACTTGAAATCCTTACCACAGACTTTGCAAACAAACGGTTTTTCATATGAATGAACTCTCTGGTGGCTTTTTAGAAAAGCATTTTCTCTGAATCTCATACCACAGACTTTGCAAGCAAATGGTTTTTCGTTTTTGTGTATCCTCTGGTGATATTTTAAGTTTGACTTCCACCTGAAAATCTTACCGCACACTTTGCAAACATGGGGGATTTCAGTTAAATGTATTCTTTGGTGAGATTTTAGACTTCTAATCTCTCTGAAACTTTTACCACAGACTTTACAAGCATATGGCTTTTCGTTTGAATGAATTCTCTGGTGATTTTTCAAACTGACATTCCACTTGAAACCCTTACCACAGACTTGCAAACAAACGGCTTTTCATTTGAATGAACGCGTTGATGAATATTTAGATTTCCAATCTGTTTGAAACTCTTATTGCAAACTTTACAATTATATGGCATTTCGTTTGTATGAATTCTATGATGATTTTTCAAATGATAATTCGATGCACAACCTCTACCACAGACTTTACAAACAAATGGCTCTTCATTTGAATTAACCCTATGAAGACATTTTATGTTGTTAGCCATGGAGCTTGCCCCATGATTAATTCTCTCATGATGTATAAAATTCTCATTCGGTTCAAACCTTTCATCATGTACTTACATTGCAAATGTTTTTCATTTGACTGAGTCTTCTGGTGAGCTCCCGAAAATGCATCCTCCACAAAACTTTCCCCGCACACTTGTCCGAGAAATGCCATGATGGTATTTTCACTTGAGGGAATCCTTCAGCGACGTTCAGAACTCAGCGTAGAACTCTTCAAACAAACGTTGCTCACAAAAGACAAGTCATTGCAATTTCATAACCCAGCTACAGAATGAGCAATCTCCTTCAGGAAGATTTCTCTTTAGAGCTACTTGGGCGATTATGTGTGGCTTCTGTTGCCTTCTTATTGCTGCATTGACATCTGTTGATGGACATTGAATTTCAAATCTCCCAAGATTTATATAAATTGCTGCAGTTGGCTACATGTACTTCGAAGACACGTAGCTACCAATCACCCTAGTCTCAGTGAATTCCGACTGTGGCATCCGATCCGGCTTTTCTTGTAACTGGAAGCTTTTACTTTGAATTGCCAGGAGATGATACTGTTGGGATCTGCTTTTTCAAAATTCACTGGGTACATCCACTACCAGGATGCTCTGAAAGAAAAAAAAGTTTTACGACTCAGTAAATGTTGTTTGAATATGAACAATAAAGGGGAACCCCTCAACCGTTTATGTTTTAAATGAGACTAAACTCGGAACGAGGTATCCATCGTGCACAGACAAGGACAAAAATCTGTGCATCGTGTTAAAATGTCATCTGGAACAAAAGACCCAATGCAGATATGCGTCCTAAACGATATCTGTCCCATATTACAAGTACGTATACAGTAAGAGGGGGCGCCCAGAGAGCGCCCTCGAGCGACTGATCTCCCAGTCTAACATTCCCTCACGCGTAACATTCCCTCAAAGTTTCGAAAAGACAAGTCATCTTTGATGACACAGTCCCCGCTTATCCATGTTGTTATAATCTTTTGTGTCTATAGGTAGCTGTGGTCTAGGTCGCTGTGGAATGACATTGATGCAACGGTTGCATCAGGCCTGTGACTTGCATAATAAAGTTATCTGAGGAATGTTCAATAAATGACTCATTTCTGCCGGTAATGACCACTGAAGGAACTTTTGATTACATCACACATAACGATGCCCTCACTGCCTCTAGTGTCATGACGGCACATACTTTACACATGGTTTGGTGGAATTTTCGAAATGGTATGGGATCGGTAATGGTATGTTGTTGTAATCAGCCATCAGCCATTTCGGATCATATAATGAAACAAATTAATGTGCACAAGAATGCAGCCATAGTATTTTATCTTCGTATCACGTTTGAACAAAATCAGTCCATCGAGGGACAGTGACCTATGTTTATGTTTCAAAGACATAAAAAAATCACACCAAAATTGAAATCAAATGGCTGTCTATTGACCATATGGATCATAGCACAAAATTAATAGACATGCATATGTATGCCATAGTACTTTATCTTTGAACCAAGTCTCAACAACAGTGGTTAAGGAATATTTGCATATGATTAAGCCTCAAAGACATGAAAAAATCCAAAAATGACCATCGGGCAGCAATATTGGAAAAAAATGACAATCTGGCAGCCATATTGGAACATGTCACGAAGTACATTGACATGTATGCCATAGTGCTGGATCTTTGTGCCAAGTTTGGACAAAATGGGTGTAATGACCTTTGAATTACGCTTCAAAGACATGCAAAATTCCAACAAAATGGCAGATCTGCAGCCATATTGGATCCTATCGCAAGGTTAATTGATACATGCATATGTATGCCATAGTGCTTTGCCTTTGTGCCATGTTTGAACAAAATCGGTTCAAGAATGTTTGAGTTATGGTTCAAAGACATGAAAAAATCGCCAAAAAATGGCCGTCTGTCAGCCATATTGGATCATATCATGAAATAAATTTGTGTTCATATGAGGGGCATAATGTTTTGCTTTTGTGCCAAATTTGAACAGAATCGGTTCAAGGATGTCTGAGTTATGGTCCAAAGACATGAAAAATTGCAACAAAATGGCCGCCTCACGCCCATATTGGATTATATCGCAATATAATTCAACATGCGTTTGTAGGCCATAGTGTTATGCCTTTGTGCCAAGTTTGAACAGAATCGGTTCAAGGATGTTTGAGTTATGGTTCAAAGACATGAAAAATCACAAAATAAAATGGCCGCCTTGTGGCCAAATTGGATTGTATCGCAAACTAATTTGACATGCACATGTAGGCCATAGTGTTATGCCTTTGTGCCAAATTTGAACAGAATCTGTTCAAGGATGTCTGAGTTATGGTCCAAAGACATGAAAAATCGCAACAAAATGGCCGCCTCACGCCCATATTGGATTGTATTGCAATATAATTAGACATGCATATGTAAGCCATAGTGCTATGCCTTTGTGCCAAGTTTGAACAGAATCGGTTCAAGGATGTTTGAGTTATGGTTCAAAGACACAAAAAATCGCAAACAAAATGACCGCCTCGCGGCCATATTGGATCGCATCGCAAACTAATTTTACATGGATATGAAAGCAATAGTGTTATGCCTTTATGCGAAGTTTGAACAGAATCTGCTCAAGGATATCTGAGTTATTATGGCCCAAAGACGTGAAAAATCGCAACAAAATGGCCGCCTCGCAGCCAAATTCGATCGTATCACAGAATAAATCGACGTCCATCTGTAGGTCATAGTGCTATGCCTTTGTGCCAAGTTTGAACGAAATTGGTCCAGCAGTGTCTGAGAAACTGTTGATGACGGACGGACGGACGGACGGACGGTCGGGACCCAATCTATAAGTCCCCGCCGGACTTCGTCCGCGGGGACTAAAAAGACAACTGTCAAATGTGACAATGCGGTTAAACTTGTGCACACAGGTTATTATCAGAGGTTTGCCAAAACAATGGAGGTAGAAAGCTTTCTGCCTCCATGCTAAGACAAATAAACAAAGCAAAAGAATTCCACAAAGAACCGTGGTTGATATCAACATTTAGTTGTTCTGTATACCATGGAGTTAATCCTTTTTTGGTCCATGCATACACCATGGAGCTAGAAACAGATCCTTATCTAGCTCCATGCATATACGAACCACCAGTAGTGATGCTAAGAATAATATCTTGATATCAGTAGCCCCGATGGTGATCCTGACTATAAGTTCGGTGGAAATATCAATGATATGCTAATAAGTGTGTTCATATCATGACTACTAGTGCAGATATGAATTATGGCATTTGCTACTCTCCCCAAAAAACGAACAAAAATACCCCAGAAAAAAAAAACAAGCCATAGTAAAGTGCCACGAACTACAGAGACGCAGAGGTTAAATCCTAAGGGACTGGTCAGTTTCTTCAGCCTGGGGGGGGGGGCCGGTGGATTCATGGGGGGGTCACCCTGTTTTTGACTTTGGTGATAGGGGGGGGTCACCATGTTTTTGAAATGCCCAATAGGGGGGGTCAGTGTGTTTTTGAATTTTGACACAGGCTCATCATTGCCTAAAATGCTAGTGTCAGCCACAAATTTCATCATTCAGTTGTATTTTTCGGCGCGCCCTTCGGGCGCGTAACTTTAATAATCAGTCATATTTTTCAGCACGCCCAACTTTAATATATCAAGCATACATACATCAGAGATATCTGTATGTTCAATATTTTTCAGCGTGCTCTTCAAGCTCATTACTTTAATATATCAGACATTTTTCAGCATGCCCTTCAGGTGCATGACTTTAATATACAAGGCATATATATCAGAGATATCAGGATGTTTCATATTTTTCGGCGCGCCCTTCGGGCGCCATACTTTAATAAATCAGAGATATCTTGATGTTTGCTAAGTGAAAGTGTACCATTATGAAATCTGCATTTCATATGAAAAGGATGACAAATTCCTGATACTTTTCTGTTCTCTCTGTGAGAATTCAGTATAAGAAAGCAACATGCACAAATATTTCACAATATATATTTGATACAGTGACTTATTTTAGAGATAGAAAAATGACAAGATATCTTTCCTTCTCATTGATGCAATTATTTTCCTTTGTTTCACAGGTTTCTGTAGAAAGATGCTTTTTTATGAACAAAATAACAGTTAAAAAGGCAGTTTTTGTCATTATTAGCTGTGCTTTTATGGTTTCAATGTTACACAAGAAAAGGTCCTCTCAGACACTGTACACATCAGATTTGGCTAAAAAAGCTCTCTATGGCTCCTCAGGAGATTTAATTGGATGGTTGGCAAGTCTTAACACCATCAAAGTTTTTGATTCACTGCTTTTCCTCTTTGATATTAAGGTAAAGGGCGACGAATTCGGACGCGCACACGCTTTAGAACGTTTCTGCGCAGATTTAACTCCAGCCTGCCGCAAATGGGTTATTTTGTAGCGCATGTATTTAACATCACCTGTCATTGTTGAAATTGCGCTTTTACCTAATTTTTTGACCCAGTGTCTTAGAAATACATGTGACCTATAACCTTGTCATATTTTGACCCCCTAGAAAGCTGGTTTTTATTCAATATGAGCGAAAAATTAACATTTCTCTCCCATTTATATGGCGCAAATTACCCATTCACCTGGAGATATTGTAAAAAGTAGTGTGGTGACACCCTTTTATTAAAAGTGTAAACTAAATGGTATTATGTCAGGAGTTTATTCGCCAAGTTTGGTCAAAATGACACCATTCAAGGCGACAGGAAGAAAGTTCGAAAATTATGTAGTGACATAATTTCGATATCGTCATTTTGTAATCGATACTTATGTTAAAATTTCTTCACAAACATCATGAAAACTATACATTCGATAGATATGGATCTTAAGTCTTGGTATTTATTAAAATTAACTCATTTGCTAAGCGTTTTATAATTGCTTT
Organism: Ptychodera flava; assembly: GCF_041260155.1. Taxonomy (NCBI): domain Eukaryota; kingdom Metazoa; phylum Hemichordata; class Enteropneusta; family Ptychoderidae; genus Ptychodera; species Ptychodera flava. The sequence goes on along the minus strand of NC_091928.1, from coordinate 20,388,743 downwards.
CTTTAGTTTAAGTGAATTATATCATTTTTATTTATTTCTAACGACGCCATTTTAGCGTCCGTTTCCATGGAAACGAGCGTGGTGACCCCCATTTTTTATTTCATTTTTGCACTTACACAACTTCCAAGAATATTTGTGCAAAGTTTCAAGAAAATGACACCACAACTTAATTTTGACATAATTCGTAGTACTTCACCTTAATGATTGACATCCATTTCTGTACAACAGTTCAGGACATCTGGTTAAGCAGAGAAAGTGAAATACATTCACAGCTCATTCAAAATACAGCTCATTCAAAATGTACTGTATTTAAACTTTAAGATTGACACTTTGAAATTCCTATCTTACAACTGACATATCAACAATTTCATTAAAACATAGAATGACTATTTAAAATATAATATATATAAATAAAATATAATATATATATATATATATATATATATATATATATATATATATATATATATATATATATATATATATATATATATATATATATATATATATATTTATTTATGTCCATCTTTGTTTTACCTATGTCGCGCCCGGGGGGGGGGTCACCCTGTTTTCGAAATTGGAATAGGGGGGTCACCCTGTTTTCAAAATTTGGAATAGGGGGTCAGCCACTTTTTGACGTCGGCAAAAAATAATCCACCGCCCCCCCCCCCCCAGGCCGAAGAAACTGACCAGTCCCTAATGTCCGACAACTTGCCACCTCAAAAAGAACACCAAAAATCAATCGTTCCGCCTTGAACGGGCTACGGAGATAGCAGACGTTTTTATTAAACACAAATAAATCTAAAACTAACAACCCAAGGTCTTTGTGTCAGCAACTTTCTAGCCTAAAAAACTCAGACAACAGTTTTCTATATTGACAAGATTGTAGCGATAAAAACCTTGCAACATTGTAAGAGTGTTTCTCATTTCTAGTTGATCCGACATTGCTATCGCTACTCAAACGTGATTTGTTTTGTTAGCTTTAGATTTTGTTTTTCTGTTAAATGAAAACGTTGTGTTTTGTATTTAAGTTCACTCGAAGTTCATTAAGCAAACTTTCATATTCATTTCGATTATTAAGAATTTTTTTTATATTTTATCCGATCTCAAGGCCGCAAGGTACATAGTCTCGCATGCCAGACCTCGAACCTGCATGCGACGCGAGCGGCGAAGCCGCGAGCAGCGAGTAACCGCAGGTTACGAGGTCTGGCAAGAACCAACTGCTCAGGAATGTGATGACGTCAAAAGTGGCTGTCTTTGCTATGCTAATAAGTATAACTTTGGACCACCGCGTACAGACGGCCATAACGCATTTTCACTGTACTTGTCCACCACGTTTCACATATCTGTGCCGAAAAAACGCTCAAGCAAAAATCTACGGCGAGAATTTATTTGTTAGGCCATTTACCACCAGCTCATCGGCAGTTGAATGGGGCCAAAATCTGAGCTTCGTTTGAACGGAGCAAAATGAAAAAGCAAACTCCATAGAGGATGTCGACGATCAACAAAATGCAATCGCAGGCATTGAAGCATGGCCGGAGCAATCTTAAAATTAGAGATTGGCCATATTTTGTCGGCAAATTCACGGAAACGTCGTCTCCTTCCAGATAATCTGGCATGGCTACCTCCTGCTTCGGTTTCAGACTGTCCATCACCACTTTCTTCAACGGCATAGATCATTTTTGCAGATTTTTTTCATCATGGTCACTGGGGATAGCGTAACCGTGATTTCATGAAGCCGTACTGTCTGAGGTCAACGTACGGCAGTTTACTTCGAATGAAACATTTCTGGATGAATGACACGATCATTCAGTCAAATTCAAAAGGCTATTTTTAGACGCTCCACCTACATTCATGAATAAACAACAGATGTACTCTTTCATCCAGCCGATTTTCGAAGCATTCTATTGGACAGTATATATAGCACGTCGGTTCTAGCCAGACCTAGTAACCTGCGGATACTCGCTGCTCGCGGCTTCGCCGCTCGCGCCGCACGCAGGTTTCGAGGTCTGGCATGCGATCTCAAGACTGCAAGGTACACGGCTTCTGTGTTGACCCTCTTCAGTCGGGTCAACTAGAAATGATAAACATTCTTGCAATGTTGCAAAGTTTTTATCGCGCGTCGCGATGTCGCTACAATCTTGTCAATATAGAAAACAAGTGACGTTCACGAAATAGCGTGAAACCCCCAAGTTCACTTCGTACTAAAGTAGGTCTGATGTTGGCGCAAAATTGTAAAAGTTGACCACTAAAAGGGTAAATTGGAGAGCAAACTGACAAACCTAATTAGGTAGTGTATCAATATCCAGCTGTATCTCATCGTCAAAATCATTGGTACAAATACTGTAATTAGGACAAAGGGTCCTCAGGCTCCGATGATGATGATGATGTTGTTGTTTTTATTATTGTTGTTGTTGTTGTTGATAGTATTTGCAGAAAAGAACAAAGTATGCGCTGCGAAATTCAATACAGCCTAACTATACATGTACGTTGCAGCCTAACTAAACTATGCGTTGCAAATTCAATACAGCCTAACTATACATGTGCGTTGTTGCCTATAACTATACATGTGCGTTGCAAATTCAATACAGCCTAACATTACCCAAGGGGTGTCACTTCATTGCCACACACTTTTTTCAATCGCCAAAAATGCACCTAGCAAGCATCGAAATCGGTAAAATTCGACGCAGGGTCAAAGCAATTAGTCCTTCTCAATCATACTCAGACATTTTTACCTCTTGCCGATGAAAAGTCGACAAATCGGCAGGTTTTTCAATGCATCTAGTCGTCTCTTGATTCCAGATTTAAAAGGCAGCGCGAAAGATCTAGTCACGTGGGCGCATTTCAAATCGAACCAATAGCAGAGCTGGATGGGCCCAGCGTGAAAACCCGGCAGTAACGTAAGTTTCTTATGTCTTTTGAAGACTATGGGTGACACTGTCTGCGTTCGTCTGCGTATGAAATTCTGGTAACTTTAACAGTTCCAGTTCACCCATAGCAAGAGAACGTTCTTTCCAAAGACTTGAGAAACTTACGTTACTGCCGGGTTTTCACGCTGGGCCCATCCAGCTCTGCTATCTCAATTGGAAAAAAAAAAATTCAGAAATTTACAATAGTAAAAAAAATTTTTTCACAATTTCATTGTGACCACCCCCCTCTCCCAAGGTCTGATGGTCCATCCCTTAGAAAATGCATGCCCTTCAACTCAATACATGAAAGCCAATATGTTGTGTGGTATCCATGGCTCGGTGTTTTCATTAATAAATTAAAAAAACAGTATTCAAAAGACATTTCTGTCTGACATGTGGTAATCGCTGCTTCATTCAATCCTCTCCGAGTCTCACTATGTATCCATGTGTTCTCGCAAAAAATCCTAATCAGCATTTGTCTGCATTCATAGTATCATGTTTCGTCTACCTGGAGTGTTGACATAGACCGACATCAAACTGTTTAGATATCATCAACATGATAAGTATTTCGGCACCTCCGTATCCAAACACTCAAATGAGTCGGTTCTTTTTATCTACAATGTTATCTACAGAACTTGTGCGGGATGAACAAAAAGGTAAACGTAATGTATATGAGACTGTTCATCCATCTCGTTTTTTGTAGCGTTTTTTGCTCACGTGTTTACACACGTGAGCATATGTCGCAGCGATGTCTGTCTGTCTGTCTGTCTGTGTGTCCGTGTGTCTGTCTGTCTGTCTGTCTGTCTGTCTGTCTGTTGGTCTGATATCTCAAAAATGGCTTATCAGATCAGAATCAAATCTGGTACATAGATTCAGTTAGCAGATGGCAAGAACTGATTAGTTTTTGGTGGGTGTGGCTTGCATACTCTCTGCTTATTTGCATAATTAATGATTTTAGAAAAACCGGATATTCATTAAAAACGACTACAAACAATTTGATGAGATTTGCTACAAATGTTGATCACACCAAGATATATCAGCAGTGGGAACCATTAAGGGGTGACATGAAAGAGAGTTGCTAATTTGCATATTTAATGAACTTTCCTAATTAGCGATATATGTCTGATTTGACTCGATCAAAATCGACCAAACTTGGTATGTATATTAAAGATACTATGATTTAACATTATTGAAAGTCATTAAACATTTTTACTTCAGCCAATTCCGAATTTGCATATTTAATAAACTTTCCAAATTAGGGATATATATCTGAATTAACTTGATTGTAGTTGTTGAAACTTGCTATATACATCAAAGATACTGTGATATAATATTATTGAAAATCAAAAAACATTTTTACTTCAGCCAATTCCTAATTTGCATTTTAAATGAATTTTCATAATTAGGGATATTTATCTGAATTGACTTGATCAAAATTGATGAAACTTGCTACACTATAATACAATATTATTGAAAGTCATTAAGCATTTTTCTCTTCAGCCAATTCCTAATTTGCATATTAAATGAACTTTCCTAATTAGAGATATATATCTGAGTCAACGTGACCAAAGTTGACAAAACTTGCTACATATATTACAGATACCATGATACAACATTATTGAAAATCATTTTTACTTAAGCCAATTCCTAACTTACATATTTAATGACCTTTGCTTATATACTGGATTTACTTGATCAAAGTTGGCAAAACATGCTATGTACATTGATGATTATACCTGGTTAAAACAATATCAAAAGTCATTTCACATTTTCATGTCAGCTAATTCATAATTTGCATGTCTAATGAGCTTTCACAGCTCGGCATATATGGCTTGAAGGACTTGGCCAACGGTAATTACACTTGCTATATAAATTGGTGATACAATGACAGCAGTCAAAGAAATTAATTATTTCTATTTCAGCTAATTACATATTTGTATACTTCATGACCTAATTGGCGGTGATTATTGTTCATTACGTTGATCATAATATTTTCAATGAAGTTGCAAACATGTGGCAAAGGTTAAAATTTACACATAACTGCAATATATAATGAAACACGTGAGCATTTTCAGTTCATATCTGGTTGTAGCCTTCTTGTCGCGTTTTAGATACTGAATTTCTCTGAATCTAGTAATACTGATACCGTCTTGTATCACACAATGACAATAAACGTTTCTTTCTTTGTTCTTTGTAGCGCCTCGCTTTTACCTTAGGCTTCCGTGGACACCTACCTCTCCACGGTTCCACACATATTGTTAGTCTCATATCCCTTCTACTGTCTATAGTTTCATTTGTCTACTCCACTGCAACCTTGACAAAAACATACCGCGTCTCCCGCTTAACTTTACGCTAAATTGTTACGTGGATTGAATATGCATATATAGATGTGATGTGATGACGCCCTCATGCAGATACAGCAAAAAAACACTGTACACAGTGATATATGCATTGGAATCTTCACAGAAACAACAGGGTAGTCCAATATAATACATAAGGCTGAATGTTTTCCACTGTGACACCATATTAGGCCGTGGGCTAGAGGGGGTCTACGTGCACCCCCCCCACAGGATAACAAACCTGTATTTTTCAGAAGCCTTGGGATCCCTAGAATACGAAATGGAATTTTAACAGAAAAAATATAGGGATGGAATAGCTGTTATGGTCATGTTTTGAAGGGTACCGCAAAATCACGATTTTCCAAGCCAAATGCATTTTCGTCAAATCTGTCTTCTTGTAAGTCATGTGCTGAGCTCATTTTTTAACATAACCTCACTTGTTTGGTATCATTAGAAAGGAATTTATTCCTCTTTAAGATGACATATTGTACTATGCAATATCTTCTACAGTTTTTGTCACATATAACCAAAACTTACCCCTTACCCCAAAATTTAACATTGCAAATTACAGTAAATCTCAAATTCTACCAATTTTTTAGCTAGGCATAATAAAAAATGCAATGCTTTGTCTGAAATCTGTTTTATTTCATACAGGGACATGTCAGAAATATGAAATAGACTTTTAACAGAAAAAATATTGGGAATCTACAGCTGTAACAGTCATATTTTGAAGGGTACCGCAAAATAACAGTGTTGCAGATTTGCATGCATTTTTGTTAAAACTGTCTTCCTATAAGTTATCTGCTGAGCTTGTTTTTGAATATAACCTGGCTTGTTAGGTATCATTAGAAAGATAATTACTAATCTTTGATGAAAGTAATTGAATATCTTTCAGGAATGACAGATTTGTAACATGCAATATCTTCTATAGTTTTCATGATATGTAACCAAAACTTACCCCTTACCCCAAAGTTTACATTGAAAATTTCTGTCATAGCTAAAACCAAATTTTACAATTTTTTTAGCTTGACACAAAAAATCTGGCCTTTTTGCTATTCAATGTGTTTTATTTGGTACATGGACATGTCAGAAATATGAAATAGACTTTTAACAGGAAAAAATATAGGAATCTACAGCTGTAACAGTCATATTTTGAAGGGTACCGCAAAATAACAGTGTTGCAGATTTGCATGCTTTTTGTTAAAACTTTCTTGCTATAAGTAATCTGTTGAGCTTGTTTTTGAATATAACCTGGCTTGTTAGGTATCATTAGAAAGATAATTCACTAATCTTTAGAATGATATATTGTAACATGCAATATCTTCTATAGTTTTCATGATATGTAACCAAACTTACCCCATACCCAAAGTTTACAATGAAAATTTCTGTCATAGCTAAATCCAAATTCTACACTTTTTTTAGTTTGACACAAAAAATCTGGCCGTTTTTGCTATAAAATCTGTTTTATTTGGTACTGGGACATGTCAGAAATATGAAATTGACTGTAACAGAAAACATATTGGGAATCTACAGCTGTAACAGTCATATTTTGAAGGTTACTGCAAAATCACAGTATTGAAAACTCGCTTGCTTTTTTGTTAAACCTGTCTTCTTATAAGTTATCTGTTGAGCTTGTTTTTGAATATAACCTAGCTTGTTAGGTATCATTAGAAAGATAATTTACTAATCTTTAGAATGGCATATTGTAACATGCAATATCTTCTATAGTTTTCATGATATATAACAAAATCCTACCCCTTACCCCAAAGTTTACATTGAAAATTTCAGTCATAGCTAAAACCAAATTCTACAAATTTTTTAGCTAGAAACAAAATCTCTGGCCGTTTTTGCTATTAAATCTGTTTTATTTGGTACAGGGACATGTCAGAAATATGAAATAGACTTTTAACAGGAAAAATATTAGGACTCTACTACTGTAGCGGTCATATTTTGAAGGGTCCGCAAAATATCAGTGTTGCAGATTTGCATGCATTTTTGTTAAATTTTTCTTCTTATAAGTTATCTGCTGAGCTTGTTTTTAAATATATACTGGCTTGTTAGGTATCATTAGAAAGATAATTAACTAATCTTAAAAATGACATATTGTAACATGTAATATCTTGCATAGTTTTCATGAAATATGACCAAAACTTACCCCATACCCAAAATTTACATTGAAAATTGCAGTCATAGCTAAAATCAAATTCTACCATTTTCTTTACCTAGACATATAAAAATCAGGCATTTATTTGTATGAAATCTATTTCATTCGGTAATGGGTCATGTCAAAAATATAAAATAGACTTTTAACAGAAAAAAGATTGGAATTCTGTAGTTGTAACAGTCAGATTTTGAAGGGTACAGCAAAATCTCAGTATTCCTGACTTGCGTGCATTTTTATTGAATCTATCGTCTTGTAAGTCATCTGCTGAGCTTCTTACAGAATATAATGTAAGTTGTTAGGTATCATTAGTAAGATTATTTACTATTCTTTAAAAAGACATATTGTAACATGCAATATCTTGTACAAGTTTTTATGAATATGACCAAAACTTACCCCATACCCCAAAATTTACATCGAAAACTACTGTCATAGCTAATGTCAAATTCAAGCAATTGTTTTACGCAGACATAAAAATTAGGCAATTTTTTGTATGAAATCTGTTTATTTTGTACTTGGGTATATCAGAAATATGAAATGAACTTTTAACAGAAAAAGTATGGGATTCTATAGCTGTAACAGCTGTATTTTTAAGGGTACAGCAAAATCTCAGTATTCCTGATTCGTATGCGTTTTTGTTAAATCTGTCATCTTATAAGTAGTCTAATGAGCTTGTTATTGATTATAGCCGGTTTGTTTAGTATCATTGGAAAGGTAATTAACTGGTATTACAATGAATATTGTAACAGGCAATATATTGTATAGTTTTCATGGAATATGACCAAAACGTACCCCATACCCAAAGGTTTATATTGGAAGTACTGTCATAGATAACATGATCAAATTCCGTGAATTTTTAGATAGACATGATAAAAATAGTTGTTTCGGTATTAAATCTGTTGTATATGGTACTGGGTCATGTCGAAATGTGAAATAGACTTTTAACAGAAAAAATATTTGGACTGTTAGTTGTATCAGCCATATTTTGAAGAGAAATGCAAAATCGCAGTACCGCAAACTGGCACCTTTTTTGTTAAATTCTTCGTCTTGTAAGTCATCTGCTGAACTTATATTGTGACACAACCTGGCTTGTGAGGTATCATTAGTAGGGAAATTTATTCTTCTTTAAGATGACATATTGTAATATACAATGTCATCCATAGTTTTCCTGGAATATGGTCAAACTTTACCCCATACCCAAAAAGTTCAAATCGCAAATTACAGCTTATCACAAATTCTACCATTTTTTGCTGCACATAATACAAAAGGCAATTCTTATTTAAAATTTGATTTATTTGTTACAAAAGTATGTTACAAGTATAAAATTACCTTTTAACGGGAAGATGATACAATTTAGTAGCCACTTGGATCATCCAAAAGGCTACAAAATCATATTATGTTCCTGTTAAAAGTTAATTTTATATTTGTAACATACTTTCTAACAAAAACACAGATTTCGTAGAGTGCATACAAGCATTGCCTTTCGTATATAAAGTTAATAAATTGTAAAAAAAGGTCGAGTTTCAGATTTGCAGTAATTTGCTGTGTAAACCTTGGGGTATGGGGTAAGCTTTGGTCCTATTTCATGAAACCTAAACAAGACATTGCAAATTACAATATGTCATTTTAAAAACCAGTAAATTACCTTTCTATTGATACCTGAGAAGCCAGGTTATGTCAAAAATCAAGCTCAGCAGATGACTTATAAGAAGACAGATTTAACAAAAAAGCAAGCGAGTTTTCAATACTGTGATTTTGCGAGACCCTTGAAAATATGACTGTTACAGCTGTAGATTCCTAATATTTTTTCTGTTACAAGTCTATTTCATATTTCTGACATGTCCCTGTACCAAATAAAATAGATTTAATAGCAAAAAGGGCCAGATTTTTTGTGTCAAGCTAAAAGAATTGTAGAATTTGGTTTTAGCTATAACAGAAATTTTCAATATAAACTTTGGGGTAAGGGGTAAGTTTTGGTTACATATCATGAAAACTATAGAAGATATTGCATGTTACAATATATCATTCTAAAGATTAGTAAATTATCTTTCTAATGATACCTAACAAACTAGGTTATATTCAAAAACAAGCTCAACAGATAACTTATAAGAAGAAAGTTTTAACAAAAATGCATGCAAATCTGCAATACTGTGATTTTGCGAGACCCTTGAAAATATGACTGTTACAGCTATAGATTCCTAATATTTTTCTGTTACAAGTCTATTTCATATTTCTGACATGTCCCTGTACCAAATAAAACACATTGAATAGTAAAAAGGGCCAGATTTTTGTGTCAAGGTAAAAAAATTGTAAAATTTGGTTTTAGCTATGACAGAAATTTTCATTGTAAACTTTGGGGTAAGGGGTAAGTTTTGGTTACATATCATGAAAACTATAGAAGATATTGCATGTTACAATATATCATTCTGAAGATTAGTTAATTATCTTTCTAATGATACCTAACAAGCCAGGTTATATTGAAAAACAAGCCCAGCAGATAACTTATAGGAAGACAGTTTTAACAAAAATGCATGCAAATCTGCAACACTGTTATTTTGCGGTACCCTTCAAAATATGACTGTTACAGCTGTAGATTCCTAATATTTTTTCTGTTAAAAGTCTATTTCATATTTCTGACATGTCCCTGTACCAAATAAAATAGATTTAATAGCAAAAAGGGCCAGATTTTTTGTGTCAAGCTAAAAAAATTGTAAAATTTGGTTTTAGCTATGACAGAAATTTTCATTGTAAACTTTGGGGTAAGGGGTAAGTTTTGGTTATATATCATGAAAACTATAGAAGATATTGCATGTTACAATATGTCATTCTGAAGATTAGTGAATTATCTTTCTAATGATACCTAACAAGCCAGGTTATATTCAAAAACAAGCTCAGCAGATAACTTATAAGAAGAAAAATTTAACAAAAATGCATGCAAATCTGCCAAAATGCATGCAAATCTGCAACACTGTTATTTTGCGGTACCCTTCAAAATATGACTGTTACAGCTATAGATTCCTAATAATTTTTCTGTTAAAAGTCTATTTCATATTTCTGACATGTCCCTGTACCAAATAAAACACATTGAATAGCAAAAAGGGCCAGATTTTTTGTGTCAAGCTAAAAAAATTGTAAAATTTGGTTTTAGCTATGACAGAAATTTTCAATGTAAACTTTGGGGTAAGGGGAAGTTTGGTTACATATCATGAAAACTATAGAAGATATTGCATGTTACAATCTGTCATTCTGAAGATTAGTAAATTATCTTTCTAATGATACCTAACAAGCCAGGTTATATTGAAAAACAAGCCCAGCAGATAACTTATAGGAAGACAGTTTTAACAAAAATGCATGCAAATCTGCGACACTGTTATTTTGCGGTACCCTTCAAATATGACTGTTACAGCTGTAGATTCCTAATATTTTTTCTGTTAAAAGTCTATTTCATATTTCTGACATGTCCTTGTACCAAATAAAACAGATTTAATAGCAAAAAGGGCCAGATTTTTTGTGTCAAGCTAAAAAAATTGTAAAATTTGGTTTTAGCTATGACAGAAATTTTCATTGTAAACTTTGGGGTAAGGGGTAAGTTTTGGTTACATATCATGAAAACTATAGAAGATATTGCATGTTACAATCTGTCATTCTGAAGATTAGTTAATTATCTTTCTAATGATACCTAACAAGCCAGGTTATATTCAAAAACAAGCTCAACAGATAACTTATAAGAAGAAAGTTTTAACAAAAATGCATGCAAATCTGCAACACTGTTATTTTGCGGTACCCTTCAAAATATGACTGTTACAGCTATAGATTCCTAATATTTTTTCTGTTAAAAGTCTATTTCATATTTCTGACATGTCCCTGTACCAAATAAAACACATTGAATAGCAAAAAGGGCCAGATTTTTTGTGTCAAGCTAAAAAAATTGTAAAATTTGGTTTTAGCTATGACAGAAATTTTCAATGTAAACTTTGGGGTAAGGGGTAAGTTTTGGTTACATATCATGAAAACTATAGAAGATATTGCATGTTACAATATGTCATTCTGAAGATTAGTTAATTATCTTTCTAATGATACCTAACAAGCCAGGTTATATTGAAAAACAAGCCCAGCAGATAACTTATAGGAAGACAGTTTTAACAAAAATGCATGCAAATCTGCAACACTGTTATTTTGCGGTACCCTTCAAAATATGACTGTTACAGCTGTAGATTCCTAATATTTTTTCTGTTAAAAGTCTATTTCATATTTCTGACATGTCCCTGTACCAAATAAAATAGATTTAATAGCAAAAAGGGCCAGATTTTTTGTGTCAAGCTAAAAAAATTGTAAAATTTGTTTTAGCTATGACAGAAATTTTCATTGTAAACTTTGGGGTAAGGGGTAAGTTTTGGTTACATATCATGAAAACTATAGATGATATTGCATGTTACAATCTGTCATTCTGAAGATTAGTTAATTATCTTTCTAATGATACCTAACAAGCCAGGTTATATTCAAAAACAAGCTCAACAGATAACTTATACGAAGAAAGTTTTAACAAAAATGCATGCAAATCTGCAACACTGTTATTTTGCGGTACCCTTCAAAATATGACTGTTACAGCTATAGATTCCTAATATTTTTCCTGTTAAAAGTCTATTTCATATTTCTGACATGTCCCTGTACCAAATAAAACAGATTTCAGACAAAGCATTGCAATTTTTATTATGCCTAGCTAAAAAATTGGTAGAATTTGAGATTTACTGTAATTTGCAATGTTAAATTTTGGGGTAAGGGGTAAGTTTTGGTTATATTTGACAAAAACTGTAGAAGATATTGCATAGTACATATGTCATCTTAAAGAGGAATAAATTCCCTTTCTAATGATACCAAACAAGTGAGGTTATGTTAAAAAATGAGCTCAGCACATGACTTACAAGAAGACAGATTTGACGAAAATGCATTTGGCTTGGAAAATCGTGATTTTGCGGTACCCTTCAAAACATGACCATAACAGCTATTCCATCCCTATATTTTTTCTGTTAAAATTCCATTTCGTATTCTAGGGATCCCAAGGCTTCTGAAAAATACAGGTTTGTTATCCTGTGGGGGGGTGCACGTAGACCCCCTCTAGCCCACGGACTAATATGCTATCTTCCTTTGTAATATTACCAATTTTAAAAATGGCGGGAAATCAAAAGAACGGTTAAAATTTAAATTTACTTGTCCAGTTTTTTCAGTGATGAACGACTATATCCTTTAAATCTGTAGAATTTAAAGAAAACCAGAGAAAATAGAAAGCCTTTTTCAGGTCGACAAATTCTAAGAGTTACAGCTACAGGGGCTTTAGTATGAATTTGCAAGCCATTTTTTGCTCACGTGTGAACACGTGAGCATATGTCGCAGCGATGTCTGTCTGTCTGTCTGTCTGTGTGTCTGTCTGTCTGTCTGTCTGTCTGTCTGTCTGTTGGTCCATTTTCTCAAAAACGGCTGAACGTATTTCAGTCAAATTTGGTAGACATCTTCAGAATTCAAATGGCTAGAACTGAAAAGGTTTTGGTGGGCGTGGCTTGGATATTAATGAAGTTATGAAAGTTTTAATTTTTCTGTTACGCCGCGTATGAGTACGTACGCAGTGTACGCTGTGCATTCCCTGTGTGCGTTCCTAACACACAGCGTACACTGCGTACGTACGCAGGGCTAGCGAGAGAGTTGCCGACATCGACGGTTATTTACGAAAAAAGAATAAAAGACTGGCATTTTTGGAAGCGATCGAGTAGCTGAGGTAGGCAGGGATACGACTTGGGCCCAAGAACGCTGAATTTCGGCAGTAATTTGGCTTTTTACGTCAAGTCCAAAAATGGATTTGAAGTCACCAACTCTACGTACGGGTCTTTGCAGGGCTGTGGTGGGCGGGGCTATTAGCTGTAGCGGAACACACAGCATCGTACGCAGGGCTAATACGTTCTCTACCTAGCCTCATGGCATGGAAGTGCTGATGGATAATAACTTTGGGTCAAAGGTATTGAAGTGTCCAATCAGGTTCGTGCACAGAGTCCAAGGCCATGACCTACTTCATGTACTTCTGCACTGTTTTGATTTTGCTTCGCCAAGAAACGTATTCGTCATTGTCCATAGAAGTATGTTTGCTCTCCTTTGAGGTTGTTTGTGAAACAAATTCTGGGATAGGCCTTGGAATGCATACGATCGGCATCGCGGCAGTGCATGTAGCTAGCCCTACGAGTATGGCGAGAGTGTCCGGCTTTGGCTACGCCGCTCCCACCTCCGCGGTAGGCGGCGTAGCCCCCGGCGTAGCCAAAGCCGGACACTGTCGCCATACTCGTAGGGCTATGCATGCATGTAGCGTACCATGCTTGTGTAACTGCCGAGCTCAACGTGCATTCACGGTTGATACTCGTGTACAATCATGATGTGTTCAATTCTGATGAAGATTCATAAGTCTTACTTTTGCAGTCTTTTTTCCGTACGATAATCCCGACAATACGTGTTACTGTTAGACGAGGTGGCCATTTATGATAAGTTTCAATACTGCACAGCTACATAGCGTCACTATGGGAGAAACGATCGTTGACATGAACAGTCAATGTACTTCAGCACGTAGTCCGCAGATAGCGGATCGAGAAAATAAACGTGTCCCAGTAAATAACGGAATATTTATGTACATTAACTCGATATTAATCAAATTTCCAGCTCATCGCAAAAAAATGTATTGCAAAGATTAATTTGTCACTGACAAATACTGCACTGTATGGAAAAAAACAGTCCGTAGTCAACTTCGAGTGGTATTACCCGAGACAAACACTTGTGTTGTCAATTTTGATTTCATTTCATAAACTTCATACTTCATCGAGTATCGTGTATTTCAGCCTTTGTGAAGCCATTTTATTGATATTTTCAATTTTGTCTTGGCTTTGTTGTGGAACATGTTGAATCGTCTCCGTGGACATGTAGGCAAAAGTGTGACGGGGTCGAAGTGACTTGGGTACCTGGGGCCGACCAAAACCAGTGTGAATTACTGGGGTCAAAGCGGACAGCGGCCGGGATGACGTGTTCCCCAAGCGAGCTACCTTCAGAAGTCTGTTTCATCGCAAAAAACGTCAACTTTTAAAACCCGTCATTTATTTACTGATGTTATTCTCAGCATCACAGACATATACGCCTCTGCTATGTATCACAGCAAATAGTTATATTTGAGCGCCCAGTAAATGGGATCCTCGTTTTTTTGCGAACCCGGAAGTGTGTCTTGCTCAATGCATTTCCTACCCATAGCGAGGGAAACTGCCCGCGTTCCCATGCTCCCATGCACCCTTTTTCAATGCCAGTGCAACGCCATCTGTGCAAAATTTGTGGTGGTATGCTCCCGTGTGATGGAAAACCTCTCTTATTCTAACAATGACGTAGTTGACTTTGGACTTCGATTCGTAAATGTGATGTCCATGCAGTGAGTTTGGGTTGGCGCGCTTATAATGCAATCTTCGCCCGCCTGCGGTCCGATATCCCGCATTTATTAGCGATATTTATCTGTTTTGACTTGACCAAGTTGGCAAAACTTGCTATGTACCCATTTGACATTTTTTTCAGCCAATTCCCAATATGCATATTTAATGAACCTTCCAAATTAGGGATATATACTGCATTACTTGATAAAATTTGGCGAAACATGCTGTGTACATTGATCATTATACCAGGTTATAACAGTATTGAAAGTCATTTGCATTTTCATGTCAGCTAATTCATAATTGCATAAATAGCTAACAAGCTTTCACGGTTTGGCATATAGAGCTTGAAGGACTTGACCAAAGGTAATTACACATGCTATATTGTGATACAATGACAGTACTCAAAGAAATTAATTATTTTTATTTCAGCTAATTACATATTTGAATACTTAATGACCTTTAGAATTGATCTGTGGTGAAATTCATTGTGTTGATCATAACACTTTAAATGTAGCAAAGCATGTAGCAAAGGTTCAAACTTGCACATAAATGCAATATATAATGAAACACGTGAGCATTTCAGTTCATATCTGGTCACTTGATAGCGCCTTTCATATGTGTCATGCTATGATCAGCAGAGCGTGAATTTTGTTCGCTCTTAACTGAAAAAAATCTGACGGTCTTTTTCATGGTGATATTTCTTCTTTTGATAACAGTACACGTTAAATTAACTGATGAACCCAGTTTTGTGGAGTGGCCGTGGTTTTAGAGATGTACTGCTTGATAGTGACTATGGCATAACAGTTGCATTCTACACTCAGACAGCAGAAGAGCTGATTGTCATTATGAACATGAACCTCCTTTTTAGCTCCATGTTTTGAATAATATAAAGGCATTACCTTATGTGTAAATTTATCCACGGTCCCGTGATTCATCTGTGGACGAAAGTGCGTTCACTGTTAAAGTCACAATGAAACGTAGATATTTTGATCACACCGGTAATTTGATCTTGTTTTTTGCTCACGTGTTGACACACGTGAGCATATGTCGCAGCGATGTCTGTCTGTCTGTGTGTCTGTGTCTGTCTGTCTGTCTGTGTGTCTGTCTGTCTGTGTGCTCAATATCTCAAAAACGGCTCATCAGATCAGAATCAAATCTGGTACATAGATTCAGTTTGCAAATGGCAAGAACTGATTAGTTTTTGGTGGGTGTGGCTTGCTTACTTTTTGCTCATTTGCATAATTAATGATTTTAGAAAAACCGGATATACATTGAGAACGATTGCACACAATTTGATGAGATTTGCTACAAATGTTGATCACATCAAGATATATCAGCTGTGAAAGTTATTAAAGGGGTGACGTGAAAGATAATTACTAATTTGCATATTTAATGAAATTTCCTAATTAGGCATATATATCTGAATTTACTTGATCAAAATTGACGAAACTATGCATATTGAGGATACTATGATTTAACATTATTGAAAGTCATTAAGCATTTTTACTTCATCCAAATCCTAATTTGCATATTTAATGACCTTTTGAAAGTAGGATATATATTTGAATTTACAAGACCAAAATTGATGAAACTTGCTATGTACATTAAAGCTACTATGATAAAACATTAAAAGTCATTAAGCATTTTACTTCAGCAATACCTAATTTGCATATTTATGAACTTTCCTAATTAGGGGTATTTATCTGAATTGACGAGACCAAAGTTGACGAAACTGGCTATGTACATTAAAGATACTATGACAGAACATTATGAAAGTCATTAAGCATTTGAACTTTAGCCAATTCCTTATTTGCATATTTAATGAACTTTCATAATCAGGGATATTTATCTGTATTGACTTGACCAAAGTTGACGAAACTGGCTATGTGCATTAAAGATACTATGATAGAACATTATTAGATGTCATTAAGCATTTTTACTTCAGCTAATGCCTAATTTGCATATTTTATGAACTTTCCTAATTAGGGGTATTTATCTAAATTGACGAGATCAAAGTTGACGAAACTGGCTATGTACATTAAAGATATTATGACTGAACATTTTTGAAAGTCATTCAGCATTTGAACTTTAGCCAATTCCTTATTTGCATATTTAATGAACTTTCATAATCAGGGATATTATCTGTATTGACTAGACCAAAGTTGACGAAACTTGCTATGTACATAAATATACTATTATACGACGTTACTGAAAGTCATTAAGCATTTTTACTTCATCCTTAGGGATACGTATTTTAATTTACATGACCAAAATTGATGAGACTTGCTATGTACATTAAAAATACTATTATGTAGGCTAACATTATTGAAAGGCATTAAGCATTTTTGCTTCAGCCAATTCCTAATTTGTGTTTTTAATGAACTTTCCTAATTAGGGATATATACTTGGATTTATTTGATCAAAGTTGGCATAACATGCTATGTACATTGATGATTATACCAGGTTATACCAATATTGGAAGTCATTTCGCACTTAAGTTTCATGTCAGCTACTTTATAGTTTGCATATCTAATGAGCTTTCACAGCTCGGCATATATGGCTTGAAGGACTTGGCCAACGGTAATTACACTTGCTATATAAATTGGTGATACAATGACAGCAGTCAAAGAAATTAATTATTTCTATTTCAGCTAATTGTGTATTTGAATACTTAATGACCTATAGAGTTTAATCTGTGGTGAATATTGTTCATTATGTCGATCAAAATACTTCCAATGAAGTTGCAAACATGTGGCAAAGGTTCAAATTTACACATTACTGCAATATACAATGAAACACGTGAGCATTTACAGTTCATATCTGGTTATGTTTAGTAGGCGTTGACGTACGTTTCCTAGTCGAGTGTGATTGGTAATGTACACAATATACTCGTTGAAATTTTAGCGGTTTATTACGCAAAAAGTGACCACGAGAGAATTTTCTCGGCACTTTGAAATTTGAAATTTGGCTCGGCTATTTTAAATTGTCCATGAACAATTTATATCCTCGTCGGACTTTGTCGTCCGATTACTTCGGCATTTGTCGGACATATTTTATGATATTACCATGGACTTGCAAATTTTTGGATTTGTGACAACATAAGTATCTGAAGTATACTGCTGCCCCCCCCAAGTTGAATCAGAATGATAAATGCACTGAAATTTCTGTAAGAATTGTCAATATACTGAGTCAATTTTGTCTTTTGTCTTTCTAAATGTGTCAGTCGAAAAATATCTAATGTCCGAAAACTATGGCAGTGACTATAGACAGTTTCGCAACCGTCGTGAGCATTTGGTTTCATTGGTTTTTCATAGACATTATGCAGTACTTATGGTATGGATACTGTGGTGGTATGTTATACTTTGTATTTAATTTCGAACTCTTTCCACTCAACTTAAAACAAAGGCTTTCTCATTTTAATAATGAACCATCCAGTAAAGTGCATTTTGCGTGAAACCATTACCACAGACTTTGCAAACAAATTGTTTTTCTTTGAATGAACCTTCTTGTCGCGTTTTAGATACTGAATTTCTCTGAATCTTATAGCACAAACTTTACAAACAAATGGCTCTTCGTTAGTGTAAATTGTCTGGTAATATTTCAAATGAATTTTCGACTTAAAACTCCCACCACATACTTTGCAATCAAACGGCCTTTCATTGGAATGAATCCTGGGATGACATTTTAGTGGAAAGTAGTCTTCAAACGTTGCAAACAAATAGCTTTTAGCTTGCATGAATTCTATGGTGACACTTTAGGGCAGCATTCCATGCCAAGTATAAATTTTCTTTCAACTTCTGCACCACGTTTAACTATAGATAATCGAGGAAAACCTGCTACATCCGTTCCCTGTCCCCTTTACACGATAGTTTCACAGCCATAATGTTAGTATGTCAAATAAGAATACTTCATACCAGGAGTTATAATTTCCTGCTATGTGTTTTCAAAGGAAGCTTGAATCAGATGTTCCGAAAGTTTTCAATATCTCAGTTGTCTCGTCATGAACTCCACCAATGAAAAAAATTCTACTGGGTATCTTGAAAGAGATTTTATTTCTGACAACGATGGAAATGAAAACAAACGAAGAAAAGGAAACGTTGTTGACATGTCGATTTCAAGTCTGAAAAATGTAGTTGCAGTCACACATTTACATATTCAACACATGAAATAGAAGCAATTGATAAAAAAGGTACATAACATAGTAGGAGACAAGAGTCAAAACAATGAAAGAATGACAAGCGGACTCCTTGACATAAAACTTAGAAAAGATATGAGAAAATCTAAAAAAGGGGCAATTGCGCTGAAATTGCAACACATTACATCAAAAATATCTATCCTAATTCGTCAATATTTGGTCACTTGGTATACATAATGTTAGCGTTGATACAAGCAAACAACTTATTACAGGTTGACAGTCTTAGAAACCGTTTACAGACTGGTTGACAGTCAGACAAATGTTCACAGAGTAAGTTTGAAATATGTTTCCACTGACCAACGGCGTTCCTCTTAATCAATCAATTAATCAATAAATTTAAAGACGTTAATTATTTACATTCATTATGATAAAACAGCTTACGTCATGAAATAATGAATATGTTTCAATTCATGCATTTCATGACGTAAGTTGTTTTATCATAATGACCCCAAAGAAAACAGAGAAATATCCTCTCTTTTGCCGTTGTTTGGAGGTCCTTAATTCAAAACTGCAGACATACCGGTACATGTTTGCATGCGTGTAGTACGTATGTACATACATACATACATACATACATACATACATACATACATACATACATACATACATACATACATACATACATACATACATACATACATACATACATACATACATACATACATACATACATACATACATACATACATACATACATACATACATACATACATACATACATACATACATACGTACATACGTACATACGTACATACATACATACATACATACATACATACATACATACATACATAATGGATGTACACCTGTAACCTCCACAAATGTAATAATCTCCACAAATGTAATATCAACCACAATTGTAATAAAATGCACCCACAAATGTAATATCGCCCATAAATGTAACAAAAATCAACCATAAATGTAATAAAAACACCAACAACAAATGTAATAAATGGTAACCATAAATGTAATAAAAAAACACCCATAAATGTAATACTTATCAACCACAAATGTAATAAATCTTTTTGTCGTTGCAATTGAGGAATTAGCCCTAAATATTGATCGATGTAATAAGGAAAGCAACTCCACACATTCACAATAGCACCCTATACAATACGGAAATTTAGCTCATGAAAGAAATCTCAGGAACTTTCTCGTTCAAATTTTATAGTTACTTGAACAAACCTATATCAGAGCATCTACCTTCATAGATAATAAAAAAATGAAAAAAGATATAATACCAGACAATGTTTTATTTGTATAACAGATACATTTTCAAAACACACAGTTTTTTATTTGTACCCTTAGTATGAATGCCGGTGTGGTATACTTTGTATTTCATTTTCAACACTTTCCTCTCATCTTGCAAACAAAATGTCTCTCATTTTAATTATGAATCATCTGATGACGCTTTAAATTTGCATTTAGTGTGAAACCCTTACCACATACCTTGCAGACAAAAGGTTTTTCATTTGAATGAGTCCTCTGGTGAATAGTCAGACCTCCACTCTTTACAAAATCCTTACCACAGACTTTACAAACAAATGGCTTTTCGTTTGTGTGAATTCTATGGTGAATTTTCAAACTGGTATTCGACTTAAAAGCCTTACCACAGACTTTACAAACAAAAGGCTTTTCGTTGGTGTGCATCCTTTGGTGATTTTTCAAAGTTGAATTCCACCTAAATCCCTCACCACAGACTTTACAAACAAATGGCTTTTCGTCTGAGTGAATTCTATGGTGATCCATTAAAGTGTCATTCCGTGTGAAACCCTTACCACATACCTTGCAGACAAATGGTTTTTCATTTGAATGAGTCCTCTGGTGAATAGTCAGACCCCCACTCTGTATGAAACCCTTACCACAGACTTTACAAACAAAGGGCTTTTCGTTTGTGTGAATTCTATGGTGATCCATTAAAGTGTCATTCCGTGTGAAACCCTTACCACATACCTTGCAGACAAATGGTTTTTCATTTGAATGAGTCCTCTGGTGAATAGTCAGACGTCCATTCTTTATGAAACCCTTACCACAGACTTTGCAAACAAATGGCCTTTCGTTTGTGTGAATTCTATAGTGACCCTTTAAAGTGTCACTCCGTGTGAAACCCTTACCACATACCTTGCAGACAAATGGTTTTTCATTTGAATGAGTCCTCTGGTGAATAGTCAGACCCCCACTCTGTATGAAACCCTTACCACAGACTTTACAAACAAAATGGCTTTTCGTTTGTGTGAATTCTATGGTGACCCTTTAAAATGTCACTGCTTGTAAAACCCTTACCACAGACTTTACAAACAAATGGCTTTTCGTTTGTGTGCATCCTATGGTGACTCTTTAAAATGTCATTGCTTGTAAAACCCTTACCACATACTGTGCAGACAAATGGTTTTTCATTTGAATGAGTTCTCTGGTGAATAGTCAGACTTCCATTCTTTATGAAACCCTTACCACAGACTTTGCAAACAAATGGCCTTTCGTTTGTGTGAATTCTATGGTGACGCTTTAAAGTGACATTGCTTGTGAAACCCTTGCCACATACCGTGCAGACAAATGGTTTTTCATTTGAATGAGTCCTCTGGTGAATAGTCAGACTTCCATTCTTTATGAAACCCTTACCACAGACTTTGCAAACAAATGGCCTTTCGTTTGTGTGAATCATCTGGTGATTTTTCAAACTTAAATTCACTTGAAATCCTTACCACAGACTTTGCAAACAAACGGTTTTTCATATGAATGAACTCTCTGATGGCTTTTAGAAAAGCATTTTCTCTGAATCTCATACCACAGACTTTGCAAGCAAATGGTTTTTCGTTTTTGTGTATCCTCTGGTGATATTTTAAGTTTGACTTCCACCTGAAAATCTTACCGCACACTTTGCAAACATGGGGGATTTCAGTTAAATGTATTCTTTGGTGAGATTTTAGACTTCTAATCTCTCTGAAACTTTTACCACAGACTTTACAAGCATATGGCTTTTCGTTTGAATGAATTCTCTGGTGATTTTTCAAACTGACATTCCACTTGAAACCCTTACCACAGACTTTGCAAACAAACGGTTTTTCATTTGAATGAACCCGTTGATGAATATTTAGATTTCCAATCTGTTTGAAACTCTTATTGCAAACTTTACAATTATATGGCATTTCGTTTGTATGAATTCTATGATGATTTTTCAAATGATAATTCGATGCACAACCTCTACCACAGACTTTACAAACAAATGGCTCTTCATTTGAATTAACCCTATGAAGACATTTTATGTTGTTAGCCATGGAGCTTGCCCCATGATTAATTCTCTCATGATGTATAAAATTCTCATTCGGTTCAAACCTTTCATCATGTACTTTACATTGCAAATGTTTTCATTTGACTGAGTCTTCTGGTGAGCTCCCGAAAATGCATCCTCCACAAAACTTTCCCCGCACACTTGTCCGAGAAATGCCATGATGGTATTTTCACTTGAGGGAATCCTTCAGCGACGTTCAGAACTCAGCGTAGAACTCTTCACACAAATGTTGCTTACAAAAGGCAAGGCATTGCAACTTTATTTCCCAGCTGAAGAATAAGGAATCACTTTCAGGAAGATTTCACCTCAGAGCTACTTGGGCGATTATGTGTGGCTTCTGTTCCCTTCTTATTGCTGCATTGACATCTGTTGATGGACATTGAATTTCAAATCTCCCAAGATTTATATTAATCGCTGCAGTTGGCTACATTTACTGCGAAGACACGTAGCTATCCAATCACCCGAGTCTCAGCGAATTCCGACTGTGGCATCCGATCCGACTTTTCTTGTAACTGGAAGCTTCCCTGGTCTTTTACTCGCAATACACGAGGCTTGAATTGCCAGGAGATGATACTGTTCGGAACAGCTTTTTTCAACATTCACTAGGTACATCCACTACCAGGATGCTCTGAAAGAAAGAAAAAAGTTTCACGACTTAGTAAATGTTATTTAAACATTAACAGTAGAGGGGAACCCTCTACCGTTTATGTTTTAAATGAGACTAAACTCGGAACGCAGTATCCATCGTGCACAGACAAGGACAAAAAATCTGTGCATCGTGTTAAAATGTCATTTGGAACAAAAGACCCAATGCAGATATGCATCCTAAACAATATCTGTCCCATATTACATATGTCAAGTACCTATACAGTAAGAGGGGGTACCCAGAGAGCGCCCTCGAGCGACGGATCTCCCAGTCTATTCCCTCAAAGTTTCGAAAAGAAAAGACAACTGTCAAATGTGACAGTGCATTTTAACTTGTGCACAGAGGTTATTAACAGAGGCTTGCCAAAACAATTGGGGTAGAAAGCTTTCTGCTAAGACAAATAAACAAAGCAAAAGAAGTCCACAAAGTACCATGGTTGATATCAACATTTAGTTGTTCTGTAGTTTACATAAACCATGGAGCTAATCCATTTTTAGCTCCATGCATACACCATGAAGCTAGAAACACATCCTTTTCTAGCTCCATGCATGTACGAACAGCTGTATACGAACTACCAGGAGTGATGCCAAGAATAATCTTTTGATTTCAGTAACCCCCATGGTGATCCTGACTTTAAGCTTGGAGGAAATATCAGTGATATGCCAATAAGCGTGTTCATATCATAACTGCCATTGCAGTCCTTGACGGGGGGACTGTGTAACTTTATTGTGCACCATCTATCTGTTTTCTCTCTGTTACATAACCTTGACTAACAACAGGAAGAGCTAATATGGTAAATCGAATTGGACATAACGCCAACAGACTACAGATATGAATTATGTCATATGCTACCCTCCCCCCAGACGAACAAAAATACAAAAAATAACAACATGTCATAGTAAAGTGGCATAAACGACAAAACCGATAAAACAGAATGACCTGTATAGTTGTACAGTGCACAGTAGTAGTCTTTTATGGTACTCAGATACATGAAAGTGATTCAAAAAGTTTATTTTAACCTTGGAGGTACGCGTGAGAACTTATGGGATAAATTTCATGCTAAAGCGACGGTCCCTCCACAAGCTTGGACAATACTAAAACGGTTTTTGTAAACGTTTCGGCACTGAACCGTTATGGCCAAAGCCGTTTCAGCCACAGGCGCTCGGCTCATTTCTGGGATAATAATATTTTTAACACTGTATGTAGAATGTCTATATGACTTGTTTATTCGATAAAAAATCCCGGTACATGATATCACTGTAGATGTCTGCCAGCATAACCAAGTGGCTACGGCTGCATAGTGTCAGCGTTGCCCATTGCTGTAGATTTTTTTCTGTGATATCATGTTACGTGATTATTTATTGAATAAACAAGGCATATAGACATACTGCATAATATTATATAGGGCTCAGCCCTTGGTGTCGCGCCAGGGGTTATTAAAGATTGGCAATGTTATTTGTATTGATTCATGATAAACTGTAATTGTTACTTCATAAACGTTTATATGACAACTATACCGGTATGCCCACTTTCCCTCTGATGAAAGCAGTTCACGTACGTACACGACGTCAAACCCTGCAGCAGGGCAGGTATAGATTTTCTGTAGCGTGTAAAAATTTTGGACAAAAATTGGCAATTTTTACAATGATAACAGCCTATTGCGATAAACAAGGGACGTATTATGCAATCATTATCATTGCAATGGTAACCGCACTGCCCACCTTCCACTCGCAAGCTGAAAACTATAGCGTTCCGTCTAAAAACCGGCAATTTTTGAATCTAATTATTGACACAGGGGGCGCTCTTCTATAATTCAATCCCAGCATTCTTTGCTTATGCTCCCCGTTCATATGCACGACAGTTTTCTCCCTTTATCTATATTAACGATATTTTGTATCAGCGACAAGGTGCATAATAACATTTACTGACTAATAAAAGAGGTATATTTTATAAAAGGCATGTTATATAATAGTAATTTGTTTCGTTTTTGTTAATTTACGAGTACTCAAAAAAACATGGCGGCGCCCATGAAAGAAGGGTACACTTCCGGTTACTCGCATAGTATATTATGAATAAGCGCATGCGTAGTCAGTAAGCCGCTGGCGCGACTATTAACTGTTGATATCATCCAGAAATGTGCCGAACGCCTGTGGTTTCGGCCCTGTGTTTTCCGGCCCAATGTCGTTTCGGTAACACTTTTTCCGCAATAACCGTACCAATTATAGAGTTGGGTCAAGTCTGTGATTCTTTAATATTTGAGTGGGGCGAACGCGATGATTTGTGTTCTGTTTTCATGTGAAACGCGTCAGTGGGGGAATGCGAAGAGTGGAGTAGACAGGGAGTCTCCGGTGAATCCGACAGAAACTAATTCACTACTGCGCAGACTCAAATGTAACGCGTTCAATCATAAGGAAAAACTTGCCTCGGCTACCAAATTCCAAATAGATTTGTGTGAAATAGGAAAGACACGGGAGAAACTATCGCGAATGATTTTTTGTTTCAAAATTCGCCGATTTGAACCAAGCCTACACCAATTAGGCCGCCATGTCATAACTTTAACCGTGATTGCCGTGAAACAAGCACATGTCGCTACGGCGATTAACAAATTTTCATCGCACGGTACACCGCACCCGACGGTACACTAAAGGGACAATCAATGTGTTTCAAATGTTTTTTTTTTTAGAATGAATACGTGTAGACATTTCCATAACTCACAATCGCAGTGAATACGCGGTTACTGGACAGGCCCCCAGACGCTTGGCTTGTCTCGTCAGTGCAGTTGTTGGCCTTTTATAGCTCCATGCTATCCGACGGTGGGGTTAGACGTTCACCCCACGATCTAAGCACCAGCCTGAAGGACGTTAATTCCTTTAATTTATTCATTTTTGATTTTTATATGCCCACAGACATGGAACAAGTCTACGCAGCTGCAAGTCCGAAGGCAAAGATTACGCGCACGCGTGTGATTTTCACCGCCGCGATTGAAAGAGTTAGCAAAAAGATCGTATCTATACAGGTTGATAAAGTTCGACGAGACAACACTTAGAAAAAGCAGTGCCGAAACGTCCCAGTGCCGAAGTCAAACACATGGCCAGTACGATGTTTGATTTCTATAACATTAATTACACAAACTGATTTCAATCTTTTGTCACCTTTTGCTAATCCTGCAAACAGAGCTTATATAATCGTTTGATTGACGGTCGGTTCAAATTGCCAACGGTCATTTATTCCCCAGCACCACACTCGAATTTCCTTAAAAAACGTCTTCCAGTCACGTTAGAATTTAAATAGAACCGCTGAGTTCGATCGGCAGCAGCTTCGTGCTGACCGCTTGGCAGTCTGTCAGCGTTTTTGCGGTCGGAAAAACTAAAAAGTGGCATTTTTTGGAGCGTGTGCCCTCATGTTACCTGCTTGGTGTCCACTTACACGATGAACACCGCCATTGGTTGGCCCCCGCCTTTAACTTACCTTTTTTACCATGTCGACGACGAAGAAACCTATAGTTTTCGAGGAGTCGTATTTACACCGACGAGCTGAACTGAGCAATAAGCCGAACAGCCTTCGACTTTCAAGTTTGTACCGGCTGAAATTAAGTGCGGTCGTCGATACCCCTTTCCCAGTGACGGAGGACCAGCGTTTTTACTTGTATCAGCATGCACGGACCACAACAGGCAGACTAGTGCGTTCATGGCAAATGACAAAAGAGTTCAGTTGGTGCCATTTACTTTACAAGTATATTGGTGCGTATGTAAACAGTCTATAAACTGTATGTTAACCATGGTCAAACATTATCTCCATGGGAGGGATGCAATGTCCAAATGCTGCTATCGTCTTTTATCACACAATGACAATAAACGTTACTTTCTTTGTTCTTTGTAGCGCCTCGCTTTTACCTTAGACTTCCGTGGACACCTACCTCTCCACGGTTCTACACATATTGTCAGTTTAATTTCGCTTCTACTGTCCATAGTTTCATTTGTCTACACCACTACAACCTTTGACAAAAACATACCGCGTGTCCCGCTTAATTACACACTAAATTGTAATGTGGATTGTATATGCATATATAGATGTGAAACTGTAGAAACGAGATCTTTTCTCACTGCTTTGTAAAAAGAATTGAAAATACCGAAGACCCATGAGAGTCTTTACTCTTCCGATTGATTGGACCACACTCCGTGTTTGAACAGTTTTTGTCTCTTTGTGTCGAGTCCCTCCAACAACTTGGACCGTGGTTTTAGAGATGTACTGCTTGATAGTGACTATGGCATAACGGTTTGCGTCGAATGTGAAAAAGATATTCAGTTTGTACTGTCTCTGTGCAGTACAGCTGAAGTGTACCGTCGATGTATCGCTTCAGAACCGTGATCCTGTGGAGCCAAATTCGCCTGTGTGCAAACCGTGACCGCAGTTATTTGCACGCCCGATCACAGGCTAATTAGATATTATTTATGTTGGTATTTCCAGTTATGATAAAAAATTAATTATGAATATTGATAGATTATTTATATGAATGTTACAGAATAAAATCTTGCTTTTTTTTACAAACAATATCGTCTACTTTGTGTAAATACCTTCTGGAAACACCATTGTTGTTATAATTATAGTTATTAATAAATTATGATTATGTTTCATAAAATCAAATTTTACAAATTGTAATCTGCTTATGTAAGCAACCCTCATGAAAACCTTCACAATCTGTGCCAAAATATACAAGTGACACCATGAGCCATGTTCAGTCTACGGCGAAAATGTTCAGTCTACGGCGAAAATGTTCAGTTTACGGCGAAAGTTCCTACACAGTTTATACACCTCGCAGCAGGGACAATTTGCCCTCCTGGCGTCGAGCAAATTGTCACCTGTTCTCGGGCACATAAAGCCATCCATTCAGGCAAACTGTCCTTGCAACCTTTGATCACATGACCACACCCTACACTGTTACTATTTGTCGATAAACACTGTCGTGATGATCTTATCGACGGATTTATCAGTATATATATCAGATATACTAATGGAGTGAAAAAATGATTACTTTTCCTTTTTACTCACAGGTATATGAAAAATGATCGTCGACCTCTCGGATGTCCTCTGGTGAATGTTTTCATGTTCTATGCTAAATGGTGGGGCACGATTTGAAAATGCAGCCGAACAGGAACCACTATGAAATACATGCCTATTATCTAAATGCCAAGTCGGCAGTGTGCGAAATTAACGTCGGTCCGACTGTCCGAGATCGACAGATTTCTCGTCGGGCCGAAAGTTTTTATCAACGTGTCGGTCCTTATGACCGACTGAAATTTGGAATAAATAATGAAAATTTCTCCGTCAAGACCTGTAACAGATGCAGATGATGACTAACTTTGAATCAAGTGATTCAGACTTGAATGTCAGGCACCAATGTTTTCCACCGTGGGAGTGCGTGGCAACAGGGGACTTTGATCGCACTTCGTGTCCTGGTAGTGGGGAATTCAATCTCTATGGTACGCCAGACGGGGGGGGGGGGTTGACAATGTCGCAACATAGTAATTTTTGTCTCGCGACTTTTTACATTTACGAAGAGTCTAATCCCTCATAGCACAGTGCAGCTGATTACATTCAGATCAGTATGAATTACCGTGACGTCCGTGCATGCAGATTCTAGCAATGGAATGAATTGATTTTGGTGCAACAATGCGATACAATATTATAATAATACTTGTCCAATGAGTGTAACCCTGGTAATGTTAGCATTAACTGATCGTGGTTTTCAGCAGAATCGAGTGCATGTCAAACTTTTCAGAGTCATTTTAATAACTTTAAGCTTTCAAAGGGCGATGAGACCCAGCAATCGCTCAGGCAAAACTTTTCGATCAGAAAATATGCATTCATTTCCGCGAGTGGCGACGTGTGCCATTCATGTTGTCTGCAATTTCTATAATCGAGAAAAAGTTACGATACTTGTCCTTTTAATTAAAAGTATAACTTCATCTGTTTCTTCATGAATGCAACAGAGGCCATATTTAAGCATATTTACTTTTTGAAAATTTTGAAAGTAATCCATACGTCATATCAAAATACATACCAGGTATTTTCCCCTTATGTTTTACATAACAATAAAAAAGAACAATGTTTGTATAAAAAATTGTACATACACTCCCCTTACTCATGACTGTTTTCAGGGTACTAAGCTATTCACTCACTCTTCTACCACTCGCGTTGGCTAATTTCAGAAGTGATTTTCAGCTCTCCAACCATTTTCAAATCACAATATCACATGCCCAGGTGTAGTGTACACTGTACACAGCAATGTAGAGAACACCATTCCCCATAGAAAGTCATGAGAGACAAACTTTCTCGCTTTCATCATCCACATGTAGCCAGTGCATGAGCCTGTATTCCCCGGCCCTGGGTGTTTGACATCATTTTATAGTCCGAGAGTGGGGGATTTGACATGGCTAGAAAAAATTTCAAATTCTCCTTGGCCTGTTAGTCCCATAGTCCCCCCCCCTCCGTGGTGGAAAACATTGATAAATGTGTGCGCATGACAGTGAGGAAGATGAGGGCTGTGATCTTTTTCAGATTCCAGATCATGTAGCTGAATGATGCATTCACTTACACTATTCTGCAATCTATGTGAACAATAGTCCTTTTGTATTGATAAAAGGACACGAAAAATTAAATATTACAACATTCAAAAGCATAATATTGGTGGAGAAGTTGACTTTAATTGTCGTTAACAACTTCATGTATTGAGGACCGGCAGTTTTCTGTAAGGACCTGAAGCTTTGGCTTGGTGCAGGCCCTTATGACCTGAAGCTATTTCTCTTAATTTCGCACACTGCCAGTCGGTATGCAAAATGTTCAATATCTGTAACATAGCTGAGAAAAGTTGTAATCCAGCTCTTTCCTAAATTCTCTGATATGACTTTACAGCTGCAGAAAAATCACGGTCCCTGAGGGACCATGGAAATACACGGACATCTTTGCCCATGTCCCAGTCGAAATACTAAATGTTTTCTCTTCAGCCCCTCCCCGCCGTTAATAACGCTTGTTCCCTAACTTGTTCGGGTCTGTTCAGTGCAGTAGCGACGATTTTAGTAAAACTGCTTCCTATGGTGGTAGCAGATAATAAGTCACCGTACTTCTAGATCTGATATACACTACATTCGGACTGATCGCTGAACCCGGAAAAATATATGACGAAATACCCTGCCACTTTAAGTTAATAATTGTTTGATCAGATTGAATTCGGCACAAAAGAAGAGGTGACGTGTAATTCCATCAAATGTCTGTCCTCCCTATGTACCATGGAAATCGAAACAATATAAAGTCTGCTTTCCCGTAACGAATACCTCTATCGCTCTAGGGGGTATCACATTAGCGTTGCACAACCAATAGTTTGTGTCTCAATATCTGAGATCAGTGCTATTCTGAGAATTGAAGACAGTTTTACCTGTAATTTTTTTTCAATATTAGTCTGGTTGTCGTTGGGGATGTTTGCCCATTATTAAGCATAACCCTCGTTTGTTTTTTGTGCGTGGGAGTTTGTTATTTACAGCCATGAGCTGCGTTCTTTGTGACTGCTGTTGTAGGTCGCCCGATACAGCGGTAAATCTCCCAAATCCGGCGGTGAAAGACTACAATTACGGTAGTATCTACTATGGTGTGAGAATTTTCGCTCTTATCGATGGAATGTTGATGTTTTCGTTTTTCGTCGCCTTCTCTCTGCTGCAGATAGATAACGTCGCACATTTAAATTTGACATACAAATTTGAAGAAAAGGTCGGCCTGGACCCAACGGAACCCCTTTTATACGATGGTTTACTATGATTCATGTTCGGTTTTGCACTGTACGCATTTTTGGCAGTTATCATATTAAAAGCTAAGAGAGAGCGACAGCATTTCCATGGTTTTGCCCGTGACTTTGGCAGACTTCTGCGTGAATCGCCTGGATACTCGCTTGTATTTGTTATCTCCTTGCTGTACTTTCTGTTGACGACGTTAATTGCCGTTATGCAGTTGGTATATCAAGAGATGCCCTCAAAGAATGAAACTGCTCATGGGGCGTCGAACACAACAATCACTACCACGGCAACTGCACACGACTCTGAGACTCAGTCCATAATTGGGTCCCCTAAAGCAGTAGAATCATTCTGTATCGCTGTACCGCTTACCTGTATTATTTATTACATGGCGGAGAGTTTCTGCGTGTTGTCGTTCGAAGAAAGTATTATCGACAGGAAAAAATTCAACATTCTTCATACACAGCCTGAGCGAGGGACGAGAAAAGACACAAGTACCTGACATGGCCAACTAGTCTCGGAAGATGAAGAGACCACTGCTTGACAGTACATCACAGAATGGGGACCAGAACACGTCACAGAATGGGGACCAGAGCACATCACAGTATGAGGACCAGACTACCTCACAGTATGGGGACCAGATACCGTCACAGGCTGGAGACCAAATCACGTCACAGAATTGGGAGGACCAGAACTCGTTACGGAATGGGGACCAGAACATATCACAGAATGGGGATCCGCCCTTACAGAGGCGTATCTTCCCACTGGAACCAATTATAGCCTGCCTGCCGGCCCGCTCTTTGATATTCTTGGAGTTATGCTGCCTGGCTAACTGCATCAGCGAATAATCAATTTTGCTGCGACGTTTCCCATCCATCACAATTTGATCGGAAATCTTGCGTTGTATATAGCTCTAATTCCGGTGGTTGCTGTCGGAAAACTGAAGTGTAGGAACATATCCGTCTTCTACAGCTGTAGGTTGGTACGATGGAGTTAGGAAAAACGGACAACCAAATGGATACATCAAACTGAAAGAGCACAATGGTATCGTTTCCGGGGAACCGTTTTCGGGACAATTAACTAAAGACGTATCATGACATCATATGGCTATTTTGACTGACCCCCCCCCCCCCTGAAGAGTTAATACCGATACATGTATTCGTAAAATTTATATAAATACAGCAATAGTAAAGACCTTTCAAATCCTGATGTACCCTGTTGGATTATCATCGGTTTATCTCATGACAATTGCAAAAGGTGAAACTATCAAAATGAAATTCAAAGTGACATTAAAATACAGATATAAAAGCTCACGCTATAAGCAGGCTAGGCTAGGTTATATAATCTTTTATTTTATTTACTCAGATCAGTCAGAGCATGAAGAAAAGGAGAGGAACTGATAGAGAAAACCGTGAGAAAAACTCAATATTATTAATAACGTTTGGGCCGCCTGTGTTCCGACGACAGCCTCTCTTTAAAATTACCATAACGGAAACTCGGCCGATCGACAGAAGTGTACATGGAATGGCCTGGCGTTAATATGTAGTTTCGTATCAGCAACGAAATGGTTTTGTCACCGATAAAATACATTGCATCGCCTACCGTTCCATGTCCGATCCTCATTTTGTTCACACTCAAAAGGAAGAGTTGTTAATCATAGAACATTTTTAGTAGATTTGAAGAGAATACCATTTTACTCCTGTTGTGTTTGTATTTGGATATGTTTATGGTTTTGGTGTAACGGTAAATAAGGGTTACAGTGCTTGTCAGAAAGGTGTAACAGATATCAATTATCATTTATCGTTGGTATTATTTTAATCAATTTACAACAATAAATCTCCAACTTATCTGTTTTTAGAGCAATTTCGCACGCTAGGCCTAGGTCAATTTTGCTGTGGGTCCATAGCTGTGGTGTTTTCAGACGAGATTCCTGCCTTTTCTGGGCTTGTTTTGACTTTTAAGATTTTTAACCCGCCACCACAATCGTAAAAGTCAAAACCAACCCGTAAAAGGCAGGAATCCCGTCCGAAAACACCACAGCTATGGACCCACAGCTGGGTCACATTGTGTTAACTTGTATCAAGTACAGAGCAAATGATGGTTATTATTATTCGTTTTCACTGCATAAAAATCGTTTTGCTATTGGTATGAGATGGTTATAAATAACTCAAGCACTTGTGCCTCCAAAAAGTGCACCATAAAGGGTAGGTCTCACAACAAGGACGGCAGACTCTCTTTAGAAATTGTAAAGTTCATCCCTTTAGGGTGTCTGAGAATTTACATGAGTAAAATAAATGCTCTATTATTTCGTTATTGCTATCACAGGAACAGAGAAAATTCTGGGATATATCCCATTCTGTAGAGGTTATTTAGTGCGGAAAATATCTTGTCTAAACTCCATTTTGAGTCCCTGTAAATTGAAATAACAATACCTTAGCTGTAAATACTATTCTATTTTTATTTTTGACTTAAACAATTTTTTCAGGATGCATAATCTGTGGGTGTGTCGTTGTTGTTTCATTACACAGTACAGGGCTCGAAATTAACTTTTTTCCCCCGGTAGTCCGATTGGGCTACCATTTTCTGAAGTTGGTAGCCCAGCGACAAGGTCTGGTAGCCCATGCATGAATTAAGAGGTTTTTTTTTGTAAAGGATATTTTTATTTATATCTAGACAATGAACGATTTATTTTGCATGATTCTATCCAGGAAATAAATTTTCTAGTCATTTGACATCAATACCTGCAGATCATAGCCTTAGGAGAACGGTATAGCATGTGCAGTTGACAACGGTGACGCCTCAAAGTTTCACGAATTATTCACACATACGCAGAGCTTACATGTAAATTTTGATGTTCGCAATACAACGACTTTTCACTCAGCATGTGTAAACATAACATGGCTAAAAATAGATTGGCTATGAATTTCAGGATGACAACTTGGTACAGTCATGTTCCTAATACTTTCGTGGCAATTTTGACTATATTTCCCCACCATATCAGGGGATGATCTCGTACACTTCAGAAAGCGAAATTTGTGGATGGCCCGACAGCTTTTTCTTTGCAGTTTGAATAATTTGTGTTTGATTGTGATTGATAAAATTTGATTAAATAACTATGAAAATGAATTTTCATTGGCCATCATTTACCGAGCCTG
Organism: Ptychodera flava; assembly: GCF_041260155.1. Taxonomy (NCBI): domain Eukaryota; kingdom Metazoa; phylum Hemichordata; class Enteropneusta; family Ptychoderidae; genus Ptychodera; species Ptychodera flava. Next base: position 20,354,823 of record NC_091928.1, on the reverse strand, counting down.
TTATCCAAGTACATCAGTTAAATATTTATTCAAAGTTAGGCGCAACAAAGTCGACATGTCCTTTCTGTGTCCAGCTGGGTTGACTGTATGAGCGTTGGACATCTCACAGCCATCAACATCACGTCGCACACTAAGTAATTTCATGCCCAGGCTTTGGTAGTCCGTGTGGGCTACCATTTCATTCGTTTTGGTAGCCCCAGGAAAAAGTTGGTAGTCTTGGACGCGGGACTACCGCTAATTTCGAGCCCTGCAGTAGCTAAGTGTATTGGAAGACGTCTTTTTACACTGATCCTATCACATGTAAACTTGAATCTAGTAGTTTTCATGAGTTGGACGCAAAGTCAGTATTCGCACCAAACAAATAAACAAAACCATATTTTTGTCGTTGCTTTGTTGTCTTGGGAAGACGTTATTACTCTGTTTCCATCTTATCTTATCCGCCGTCGTATAAATCAGACACTCTGATGTTGTGAACACGGCCTCGTCTTCATATTCAGAGGTAGATTTCATACCAAAAGATAAATTCGAACCAAATAGTAACAGGTTATTCATCCTGGCGTAAGCAACACCAGCCAAGTGGATATAGGGATTCATTTTGTAGTTACCGTTTTGTACTTACCGAAGATGTTTTAGTTCTAAGAAGTTGACAGAGTTTGTCTGCAGCACTTGACGATTAACGAAACGATCCATGGTATCTTTGGACGGATGACGTAACACAACTAATTTTACGGCAAAAGATGTGCCACGTGTGTACAAACGATTTGCTACATCTCAATGTAGATACAATAGATTAAAAACAATAAATGTATATTGTTTTATCTGTATGCATTATGCATTTAAGTGCATGTATATAAATATAAATAAATATAATATATATGTATGCTTGTAAAATTATATACGTATGTATGTCGACTTGATTCAAGTCTTTGATTTGTGAATGTTTGAGTGGGGTGAACACGATGCTCTGTGTTCTGTTTTCATGTGAAACGTGTGAGTTGTGTGAACGCGATGAGTGGGGTGAACGCTATACCGGGGAGTTTCTCCCGGAATCACAGACTTGGCTTTCTGAGTTGCTGTAAATGAATCCGGCAGAAACTAACTCACTACTGCGCAGACTCAAAGGTAACGCGTTCAATCACTAAGAAAGCCTGGCCATGGCCTGACTGGCCTGTTTGTATGAAATAGGAGAGACACAACAGAAGCTGTTACAAATGAGTTTTATTTTTTAAATCACCGACTTGAACCAAGTCCAGTACATATGTGTCCAGGTACGTCTGTCTGTCTGTCTGTCTGTCTGTACGGACGGACGGAGGGACGCACGTACGTGTGTGTGTGTATGTATGTATGTATGTATGTATGTATGTATGTATGTATGTATGTATGTATGTATGTATGTATGTATGTATGTATGTATGTATGTATGTATGTATGTATGTATGTATGTATGTATGTATGTATGTATGTATGTATGTATGTATGTATGTATGTATGTATGTATGTATGTATGTATGTATGTATGTATGTATGTATGTATGTATGTATATGGCATATACTGGTCATAGCCGATGGTGCGAAACTGAGAAGTTATGTTACTTAGCAATTAAGTCTTTTCTTAATAGTTCCATAATGGGAATTGATGTTATTATTCCATCATTTACTTGTTATTGTAATTTTTTTCGTCTTTAAAGACAGTGAGAAATTGTTTGTTCGGTACAAATATGTCTATTCGCTCAAAATACTACAAAAATGTGTAGACGTTGCATCATTAGATTGAAAGTAGGGCACCCAGTACTCTGAATCAGATGCATGATGAAATACGTGGGCGGAGTTTGTATTTGAAAAGTATAAACTGCTTTCTTAGCTTCCAATTGGTGCATCAGAGGAAATTCCCTTCTGAGCTATATATAGCTTTTGTTGACAGTTATAATCGGCATAACAGTGTACGTTGTAATGACAAACGAATCACTGTCTGTGTTATCTTGCGTATATCAGTATCTGATGCTGATCTGAACCTCACGATTTCAAATTCGTCTGTGCATTAGGTCATACAGAAGGTAAGCATACATCTGTTGTAGTTTATCAGATTTTTTTACCTGCGAATATGTTTGTGGCTATTGAATCCGTGTGCACCGTCGTCTCTATAGCGTATGCGTCCGTCGAGAGTTCAACACAGAACACACACCCAGTCTTTTGTGCAAAGACAGAATGTCAATGCATTGATGTTCAGTTCTCAGTAGACGCGCGACGCCCTAGTTTTCAGTACGACAGTATGTGTCCGTTGAATGGCTGCTTTCGCTTTGTCTCCCACTATGCATGCACACTTTACATTTCGGACAAACGTGTTCGACGTTGCGTTGTGTTTACGTACTATGCCCATGTTAATCATCAGCATATTTAGCATTGTTCAAAATTTGAGATTACTATACGATCGACATCATAATCATGTAGGTAAGCGTCTTGCACAGCCTTCGAAGCAATTCTTTGAATTACATGTAATTAGCCGTACATATGTATGACTCGGATTCGGGAATTTCCGTTTGTCACTCAGTAGACGTATTGAGTGACCTGAAGATGAACTTTCGATCTCTGTCTGCCAGACATGGTATATCACGTGTGTGGGGCAAGTGTCACTATGATGTTTTGAGTGAAACCGTAGCCAGAGAGGGTCAATATGAATATCCCGTGGGGGTACTCCCATAGAAAGGTGAACGGGTATGCCGCCCAAATGGGTCACTTTTCACGAAAAAATACCTAAACATAGGTCGATTTTGCATTCGAAAATCTCTATTATGGGTTGATAACAAAGCAAATGCCCAATGCTTTAGGAAAACCTTCACATGCAACAGAATAAAAGTAAAAACTCATCAAGTTTGTCAAGCAAACCCCTAAAAAATGGGTCATATTTTGGAATATAAATATGGGTAGATGTTTTCGGCAGCACACCCCCGTATGAATTATCAGAAGTAGGCCCACTCCTCCCGGAAAACCATATGCAGGGGTTGTGGGGGGGTTGTGAGTCAGAAAAACCGTGGTATGCCTTAAGACGTGCAAAGACGTGCCGTCAACCTTGTTTCCCTTAGTCACAGGGTGCAACCACAAATCATATATTCTGCCTGTAACCACATCAACAAACGAGACCAGTTTTAATGAAATATGTCCTAGTTTTGTACACTCACTTTCTGGTCGATAACACATTTGCCTCCTTATTTTCATGAAATTTTACCTTCCTGTGAAAATTATCGAAAATGTGTCTTCCAATAAAAAAACTTAAACTTTATTATGAAAACGGTATAATACTAGTCTAGCTATGTGTGCAATTTGTAACAAAGATGTAGCCATGCCAACAATTAGGTCATTTTAACGATGGGAAAGTAACAAGCTGAACCGAGCAACAAGTCCAACCTTGTTGCTTTCTCACCGTGTGTGATTGTTTGATAATAATTTTCCTCAAGAGTCACGTGTTTCTGGCTCTGAACCAGCGTTGAACTTTCCCGTGCATCGTTATTTCCTGCCGTGTCAGTTTTCTCAAATCTCTCTTTTCTGAAATCTCCAAAATTGTTTTGGCTGTATTTAGAGATCTCGGGATCCGGCAGCAACAAATTTGATGACGCTGTCAGGGCCCTGTTTTTGTTTGGCCATCGCTTGGAAACCAGTTACGTTTATTGTGTTCAATATCACTCAGAATTAGTCATACCAATTTATCATTGTCATAACGTGTTTTTATCCTGTTAAAACCAATTATGACATGTTGACCGGTTTAAGGTAGCATGCGCCTCGGGGACAGACCTTCGGGTTCTCAAACTTGTACTATACTGTTTTGGTGTTTCACTTAATTGCGGCTTATTTTGACGCTCCAGAAGTAAGTAAAGTTTTCATGGCCCCATTTATGTGAAATTCGAAAATTTCATATTTCCCATGGAGTTTACGCAGGAATGGTGGCCATTTTGAACTTCGAGTATTTTTTCTATAATGCAAATTTTGCGAGGTTAATTTTTATTCTTAATTTCGAAAAGGGACGGTTAAAATTCCCTTACTGAAGTTTGAGAAGAAAATTTGTCCTGTAATTTTGAGGCGCGCTCTACCTTAAAAGTAGTGGTACACTAAAGGATCGAATACTCTGAAAATTATCGAGAACAATCATATGAAATAGCATCTATAATATTTGTTAACGTACATTTTGTTGGTAATGACCATAACGTTGACATAGTTATTCTTCTCCATCAGCAATGGCCTGCTTTCTGTGTGAGTGCTGTTCTGGGTCACGTGCTCCGATCGTACGGCTACCAAAACCAGCCGAGGAAGATTACAGTTTCAGCTCCATCTACTATGGTGTGCGATGTCTCGCCGCTATGGATGCCATTCTGATGTTCACATTCTTCGTCGCATTCTCCTTCCAACAAGCCAACGGTTACCTGACTCCCGAGTTCAAGAGAGTGTTCTACATGGATCCCATGCTACCCATCGTCTTTGACGGCTTGTGCTGCTTCGTTTTCGGATTCGTGCTCTACGCATTCCTGTCGACGGTCATCCTGAAGGCAAGGAACAAACAGCCGGGTTGCCGCGCTAGCTTCTTCTGCGACTTCGGTAGACTGATGCGCAAATCTCCCGCCTATTTGATCGTTTTTACTATATCCGTGGTGTACTTTCTAGCCACAACGGTAGTAGCCGCCGTCCAGTTGTTCACTGTACCACCAGCGCCAGTATTGTGGACAAATATATTTGTGTCGAGCAACAACCTTTCGGCTAATATAAACGCAAGCACAGCCATGGAAAATCTGGTGAAACCAACGACCGGTCCAGTGCATTCGTTGACTGCAGTGCATGCGTTCTGCGTTTTCATATCGCTGACATGTGTGATGTATTACTTTGCGGAGAGTTACTGCGTTCTGTCGATAGAAGAGAGCGTTGCCGATAGGAAAACGCGCGAATGTCAGAAAGATGCCATCAGAGCAGCCACGGGCAATGCGACAGACGGAACTCGATCGGCGGAAAGAGGTAAACTTCAATACGGTACGTTTCAAGACGGAGACAAAACGAATGGGGTAGGCGACGACAAGAATGATGGCGCCACAGGTGGGCCGGTAACAGTTGCCGAAAAGGATGAGACGGACGCCCGAGAAAATTCTGAGAGTACAGGCGCCCTTGATGTTCTCCCGCTCGAACCAATCATAGCCTGCCTTCCATACTGTCTGCTGATCTTCCTGGATTTCTGTTGTCTGGCAAATTGCGTAGGCGGGATTCTAAACTTCGCTCTGACGAGTCCCTTTAATCTCTGCAGCTCAGACAAGTTTGTTCTTTCTCTGGCGTTAATTCCACTCGTTGCAGTCGGCAAACTCAAGTGTAGAAACATCTCCGTGTTTTACAGCTGCAGGTCGGTGAGGTGGAGAGAAGTTGACTATATTGAAGTCTGAATCCAAAGGTGGCATTTCATGAACTTTCACGAACAATGACCATCAGCAGATCAGTTCTAAAACAGTTAGGCATTCTCGCAAGCTAGAGCTTTACCTTCGCTACCCGAATAGATAGCAACGGAACGGTCTAGCTAATCGACGCCGAGAAGAGGCAGGGGATGACATGATTACGTTTTGGGCCAGCATGCAATAGCAACAATACAAATTATTTACATCGTAGTATTTAGTATATCGCCGTATGTCTTTCCGTTTATTTGTTTGTTGGATAATATGTACGTACATAGTGCAAGAATACCGATGACTTTCCAGAGATGGCTCGTCTCATCATTCTTTATAGCAAACCAAATTCTCTTCAGATACATGAGACTGTCATTCACATTTAGCCATGTCAATTACATAAATATGAGTTTAATTATTTTCAATATTATTGTGAACTATAAAACAAGATATAACCTTTATGTTGTAAATAATATTCACGATATAGCCGAACATTTTACCAGTAAAGAGAAACATTGTTAAAAAAAGACAGCTGATTGTTTATTGATTGCAATTTCTATACAGCTTACAGCGTTTTCTCCCTCCCATTCCTTTCCTCCTCCTACTATATCCCACATTTCCCCCTCCCAACGGACACTCATGACTCAATTGCAACGCACTGTAGGAGCAGGGGGAGAAGAGGTACCCGATAAATGCACAGAAATACCTCATCCAAGGACGTTCCTGAATTGGTGTTGACGTCGAGTTACAAGAAACCCATGCAAAACGCTTCCCTTTGGGTAGAATGCGCCTTACGGACAAATATTCACACTCAAAATTTGACGATACCGTTTTGATCTACCACTTATGGGGGCTCATTTTGAAGGTCAAGAAGTAAATATACTTTTCACTTGCTTACTTTCATGAAAATCGAAAATTTAATCATTCATTATGGAGTAAACATAGGATTTTTGAATGTCAGATTGTCAGTAAATATTTACGATAATCTGTTTCAATGTCTGGAGCCAAATTTTGCTCAACCCCTGATTTTCATTCTTGATTTCAAGATGGAATGGTTGAAAGTTTCCTTGAGGAACTTTTGCGTAAAATTTTAAGTCTTTCAATTTCGAGGTGCATTCTACCTTAATTGACTCCGGCCATGTAAGCTACAGTTTTATAACTTAACTTCCATTAGCATGTCATATTTACCGATGATAAGCAGAACAACAAAACAATGAAAGACGACACCAAAACCAGAAACACTTCACACATAACATCAAACTTTGAAAAATACGTAATTTCCCATTCCAAAGAGCTGAATATCAGATACTGTTTGACAGTTGTGTCCGAATATAAAGTATGGTGAGTGACATTCTTTGTGTGGATGATTCATAAAACACCACAAGGCAATTCGTTCAGATTCGGATAATATGACGGTGATTACAACTGTGTTTTGTTGACTGTGTTCATGAAAGTCAGTTCAATCTGGTTGCCGTAATTTTCTAGACTCAGTTGTGATTATGGGGCAGGGAACTTTAAGGACCGGCGTCGATTCAGATTACTCAACGATATACCACACGGGTCGAGATTTCACGAGATCTTGAGCCGTCTCGTCGATTGGGTATCTGTTGGGCATTTCTTCACGATGCAGGACAAACTATTATATGGTATACCGCACAAAAATCACTTATTTAGATTAATGTACGAATACTGTACTGTTTCACGAACCTGACTGGTTTTGTAACTACGGTTGGGACACTGAATACTGAAATCTAGTCGAAATGTAAGCCCGTAATCATGATTGTACTTGAATGAATCGTCTTACACCTAACACACTGTAAGTCGGGTTGAACGAAGACATGACCAGTGACGTATCTGAGTACGTTGATATCTTGTCTAGGATCTCAGGTGAGATCCTAGACTAGGTCACATTATAATGTAATACCTTTCTTGTTTTCAGGCAACGAAGCTTGCAAGATGGCAGCATTTAGTTTCAAAATGACAACATTTAAAATACGGTATCGTATTATGTGACCGGTTGCTCAACGACGATCATCGTTGGAAACCACTTCCCATCATCTAATTGCTTGTCAGTCTACTTTTGCTCATGTTACACAATGGTATGAATTATGTCAATAGGCGTGTCCCGTGTTTGAAGTAAAAAACATAATCTCTGAAGTGACCGACCATACATGATGTTTAAGAAGGCATATTTCAAGACCAAAAGCATTTGCATTTTTTCTCAAATTGGAAACAAAACAGCGTCATTCCCTTTTAAGTCAGTCACCAACGCAGTCTAAATTCTTCAAATATCTGCGTTTTTTCTGTTCATAAAGGTCATTGTTCTAGAATTATCCTGTTCAAATCACCAGCATTCAATTATTGAACATGTCTGTTTCCGCTGTTATTGTCACTTCAGGGGTAGTCGGTGACAGACATGGTGATACCAAACTGTGCAATGAAATATGTAAGCACTGCATAGAATTGTCGGTCGGGGATATGGAATCGAAATTTGTCAATTCCTATGATGAAATCAGAAATGACAAAAAATATGGCTCCTATCGCACACGACAGCTGGCCAAGTGTCCACTTTCCATCGGCAATCTGGCACCTGGCCACTGCCCGCCAAACCATGAATTTGATCAGTACGACGTAGAGGGCGATGGTGGGTACGAGATGACCCTGGATTCCGGGATACAGATAGTAGAACATGGCAGAGCCGCTGAGTATACAAATACGAAGCACGTCGAATCTCCACGGTTTCAGGCCGAACGTGATGGCATAGATCAGCTGCGCCACGGCGAAGGACGCCACCGCGTCGACGAAGCGAGTCTCTCGGTATATAAGGTAGTAGTCACCGACACATGAGAAGAACAGGCCAACCAGAAGGCCGACCGCGAACCGAGTCACCTTTCCCTTCCCCAGAGAATGGAAGAGGACGAATCCCATCAGGGACACGATTGGTAAAAGTTTGACGATGATGGCCTCAAGCGATGGCTCTGTGTGGAATTTGATGAAATAGAGACTGGCAGAGAAAAAGAACATGTACAAGGCGACGGCTGCAGCCAACATCTGTAAGAAAAACAGCGAGAATTATTATACAGGTTTAAGGATCACGCTGAGAACTTGAACATTTGTAATATTTATAGTATAAAAAAAACTTCATTATCTTGTTCTTCTTCCTCAAAGGCAGGTAGTCTGCTCATAGGTTGCTAGGGACCCCTGCAACTAATGTAAACACTGTATCTAGGGTACGTTGGCGATTGATGGAAGTTAAAATACGTTTGTTAACAGTGAAGATCGTAAACTTTAAATATTGCAGCTATGTTGACTCGAAGCATCTGGATATCATGCATGAAATACATTGTTTGTAAACAAGAAAGTCGCACACGCGCAGTTCCGACGACTGCCTCCCTTTAAGTGCGTTTTAGGTTTTCAAAACATGCATCGTGTACAGCATGCATTTGTAGACAAGTAAATTCTACTCCGGATTACAATTCAGTTGACACCAACCATATGTTATTACCTTTCAGTCAGGAAACGATAATCGCATCACTGACTGGGGCTACAGAGAACGACTCTGAAGAATCCACGAGAGTTGCTTTGTTGCACGTCAAGTTCAAGTTGTATTCAGAAAACCGAGCAGTGAACCAAAGAAAGAACATCAAGAACATCGGTTGGAAAAGTTTCTTCCAGCCGTTGCTTTACAACCAGCGGAAAGTTATGAGATTAAATAAATACGTACATATAACCATCGTGCACGTTTCTTTAAATATCTGTATGGTCACAGTTACGTGACAGGTCGACCAACGTCCGGGGGAGATGATCACATCACAAACGAATACAGACCTTTTTTATTCTGTATTTTATCATTTTGATACTGCCAGAGTGATATCATTCTAAACATTATCTGTATTTGAGGTATTTCCATAAGTAATGTAGACCTAAAGTGATGAATAAATAATACACAGATCAAATTTTGGATTTTTAGAGTTGTAGTCCCTCTATTGTGACTTTATTAATAGCAAGAGGCTTTTTCGGGGGAAAAAGCAACGTATCAAAGTTGATAACACCATTGGTTTTTATAAATCATATAAGCGAACTCTTCAATATCCGGAATCATTACGACCCTGTACGGTTTTATCCCCAGCGCAGATGACAGGAGCACGGCTTATCGTTTGTTGAACACATGTGCCGTTGAGGGCGTACATTGTTTGTGTCAAGCTGCGATGCAGTGGCGATGGAACCTATCCTCGTGGCACAATCTAGACCTTTCTGCCACTGTCGCTTACGAACAACCCAAAAATGTAGTGCATGGTGATCCAATGTCACACTGCCTATGTACCAGGGTTAATACCGATATCGAGCCAGTATTCCATGTTGCTTCATGTACGCTGGAAGCTCTACCAAAGTTTACACAGTGGCTCCGTTCCACAGGCGCTCCTGAGCTGGGTAGTCTGCTAAGTAGATCGATTTTCGAATCGATCTATTGATCCCGTAGTCGATATGCCCGCCACTGCAACCTAAATACTTAGGTTTGCAGTGGCGGGCATATCGACTACGGGATCAATAGATCGATTCGAAAATCGATCTACTTAGCAGACTACCCAGCTCAGGAGCGCCTGTGCTCCGTTCCCATAAAGACCAGACACCTACCATACGCGTAGACCCACAGTTACGAGTGGAGTGATACGTACCGGCCGCTGCGTACTATACATATTATTACTATACATATACTGTATTATGTATATATATATACATATATATGTATAGTACGCAGCGGCCGGTACGTATCACTCCACTCGTAACTGTGCGTAGACCCAATACACGTAAAGTTTTATATCTGAAAAGCATACCGTCTCTGGCCAATTTGAGTCCTGGAGTTGTAGACCAATTCAATAAACATCAGAAATGTCTCACCTTTCTCCAAGTGTCTTTTCAAAACACCACTATGGAATGGAACGGCTATACTCATCGGTTGCTGATCTCTGTGGACTTGTCCCTGCCAAGCAAAGGTCACTTCGGTTTGCTCACAGTGTGAATCAATTGACCCCCTGTGTCAACACAATCGGGTCAATCTGGGGTCATTTGTAAGGGAGCCGTCATTATTTACGGCCTGGGGATCGGAGGAATTGCTTCAGAAACTCCAAAATTTCGAGTAACCCCCCCCTGCCAACCATGACGTGTTTGAGTACCCCTCCTGTCTGCTACAGAAATTTTGAGTTATTTCCCCCCCCCCCAAAAAATGGGAAAGTTTTAAATATCTATACAGTAAAATGGATTGCTGCTGCGACAGGCCCTGTACAGACCCTGATTAAACCCTGTGGTACAGGTCTGTGTCGGAAAGAGGTTCCATTGCTGTGACAGGGGCTGATGTACAGGTCTGTATCCAGTCCTCTGATGACATGGCTGTATACAGTGCTGTGGACAAAGTGATGTGACAGGGCCTGAAATTTCTGCCTGTCCCAGCACTGTATGTACAGGACTGTGCACTGTGATGTGAATACAAACCTGTATCAGGGTCAAAATTATTTAATGAGCACACAATGCCTGTATTCCTTTTTTTTACCAAACTGGTTCATTTTTTTCCTGAAAATATATACCCCTGAAATCTTACAAATTTTCAGCCCCTGTATCAGGCCCTGTATTAAAATTCAACACAGACACACCACTGTTCATACACCAGTATTTCAGTTATGTTGTCACAGCACTGGATACTTGATTGCTTGCACTATTTGTATCTGCTGAGGGCAGTATTAACAGTATTAACCTTGGTTTTAATGTTTAAAAATGCTTTTTCACATTTAAAGTATATCAACAGCAAAAATCAAGATAATGGAATTTACAAACTGTAGTTTTGTTTGCCTTGTTTCATGTAAACGAACATTTAGTTTCCTTTAAAGGTTTTATGTGTTTTCCATTGAACGTTCACAAGAGTGAGATACATTTTATATCATAAATCATTTATCTATAGAATGCATTTTATGCATTTTATTAATTTATTGCATCAAAACGTTGTTTCTACTATACTATGTTTATAAAGAGATCGCCAGTGTCAAAGAAGTACAGAGTAAAAGCTATACAAAGAAAAAAATGATTGAGATATTATTAAACTTTACATTTTTGTTCAAAGATACAAGAATCTGTATCACTAAGGTATTTGAGGGGTTTATTTTCCTGCTATAAAAGATGGGTTTGTTGTCAAGGCATTCCACTGGTTTTAAACTTTATAGAATCAGAATTAGCTTGCTTTACACATTTTCCCCTATCAGTAATATATACAATGTAGAATATAGAAAGCAGACGTTTCTCATGAATGATCAGGCAAGTATATCAATCTTTAATCAGGAAATACTGAAAAATGTACTCAGTACTAACCTCTAACATAAGGCTTGCCACGTCGAATAGTTGATCATTATTCTCGTCTGAAGATCACAATAACGTGAAACACATAGTGTAATGAGATTTTAGTTTCTACTTGAAACCACCTGTATTATGATATATATATATATATATATATATATATATATATATATATATATATATATATATGTGTGTGTGTGTGTGTGTGTGTGTGTGTAGGTGTGTGTGTGCGTGTGTGTGTGTGTGTGTGTGTGTAGGTGTGTGTATGTGTACATATACTGGGTATGAACATACATATCTCAAGCATACATATTGCTGTTCTTTACTATTATTGTTGTATTAATTCATAACTTCACTAAATGCTTCAGTACATATCAACAAAATTGAGTAGCCCCCCTTCTTGTTCTCCACTTTTAAGCAACCCCTCCTTGTAGCTTTCGATTTTTTGAGTGACCCCCCCTCAGATTCCTCCGACCCCCACGCCATATATAATGACGGCTCCCTAAGAGTCTTTTATATCGGATCCTCAAACTCCATGGCCGTGCAAAATTTCAGGGTAGCGATTGACTGCATATATATTGAACTTGTCTTTTGTGATTGGTAGTGAGAGGCGACAGCAAGAGAATACCGCGTAAGTACTTTACATGTGATTTTAATCAGATCGTATTTTATACCGTTGTTTCAGCGTGTTTCAATCATACAGCTGGGCCACAGTATCGACTTTGATTCCTTAGTACAACGTTAACGCGGCAAACTTTGCACATTTTTTGTACAAATTAAGAGTAGGATATATTCGGTCTCTTTGAAGTAACATGTCCGCGTGTTTCTAGATCTGTATTTAGAGGAGCGACCCTCAATATGCATCGTGGATTCAACGGTTTGGAAGACGCTAACTCAGTGCATGCCGAGCACTTCACAGTCGTGTATTAATGATAGTAGGCTTGCTCTAATCACGGTTACTCTTGAGTCGGGGTAGAGTAACCGCGCTATTGTTATTCTTCATGTCCTCTGTGCTTGAACAATAACAAAGTCTTCTCGTTTTAATTAGCTCATAGACCCTCGAGGGCCCTACTGGTAAGTTAAACACCGAAGCTTTTGCAATTGGTATTTTGATTATCGCTCTGCAGCCATATTGTCATAAAAATGTCAATATTTCAATCACCTTGTCGATTGACTCGGTCAGTTATTCAAAGTTTTTTGTGACGGCCATATTTGAGTTGAAAGTCGAAATTTAGTAAAAAGTTGTATCTAAGTTGTATGTTCATCGCCAATGATTGAAAAATGTACCGTGGTCACACTTCGATGATAAGTTTGTTTTGATCTCACCCCATCTTATTAAAGATGCAAACAGATACAGGTAATTGGGCTTTACAAGTACAGGTACTGCTATTGTCCTAACATAGTGAAACCCATACTTGAATTTCTGACGCACAGGAATTTATGTTGACAATTTATAACTGACAGGTTTTCTTTCAAAGTTATCTCTGCCTTTTCCTGCTCGCCTTAAGCACAGGAATGGTAAAAGGGACAAAAGTGGAAATTTATAAAATTGTGTTTATTCATAGAAAATAAGCATATTTTCTGATAGAACTTGACTTTACACACGTGCAGTTTGTGCTGAACACTGGGGGCGTTTGCGTATAGGATTTCCATTCGGAAGTAGCACAAGGAAGTGTATTCAACAAACAAAACTACAACAATCATTGACAGTATATCAGACGTTACAGCCAATGGAGCTTTACTTTCACAAGTTGAATTATACGCTCAGTGTCTCACTTTGTACCGGTGAAGTAAAAATTAAAAACTTTGTTTGCTGACATGAAAATTGTTCAAAAGTGTTCTGCGTCCCTTGAAGTAAGCTATTCTCGACCGACTGCAGCTCAACAAAAACGTACAGGAATGAATATCGTAATTTATTGATGTACTGAATTCAAGCAAACTTGCTGACTTAGGCCAAATAGAAAACGTGTGTGATTTCAGTAACCCGACCTACCCTATTTAAAACCCTCAGACCCTGAACATTTTTTCTCATTTTCAAAATTAATGCGATACTTTACTGAACGTTGCTATTTTTGAAGGGTCTCACAAAACTAAAAAAATAAATGAAAAGTTTCCGACTTGCCACCCCTATTTCTCGAAGGCTTGATAACGGAAGCACACAATTTTTTTTCTAATAATAATAATAATAAAGTACATTTGTAGTGCGCCTAATCTCTGAACAGAGCTCTAGGCGCAATAGTGACAATACAACATAATAGAGGAAATGTTGAACCACCGGGACTGGAGACTACATACGCCTTAGCTTTGTTGTCGTCGTAAGCAATATTAAAAGTTTGCAATTTCAGCCAGCTGTGTGCTAAAACAAACACCATTGGGGTTAGCGAAACAATTTTAACGTCCAAAAGATGGACTGTATTAATTTTTCTTAATCATACCAAAACTGTGTATGAACGGGCAAAACACAATCGCACCGCTTATAACTTAAGACGTTGTTAGAGATTTAACACTTCCCCATGGCAAACCAGCAACTATGGTCATTCGCTTTAACATTTTGGATTATTCTGCGGTTTTGACGTTAGGCGAATGCTCATATTTTCTTTCTTCTGGATCACTGAAATGGCAAACTCTGCATTTTTCAAACTGCCTTTTTCATACATGAGTATTTCCTGTCAACTCTATTGCAGGAACTGCAAGGTTTACTATGGAACAAGCATCAAGAAGACAGTAGAGAAAATGGAAATTTGATAGTGATAATTAAATTCAGAGATTTAGCTGAAACTTATGTTGTACAGAGTTGTTGTGTAAGCGTTTCAGTTTGAGGAAATGGGTCTCGTTCAGTATATTCAAAAACCCTTTCGCTTTACAGAACACAAATTATACTTTTTGTTAAACAAAATGTACAAAGTGAAATTGACTTAATTTTTCTTTTTGCTAGTGTCCCTTGTCTTGCGTCTTTTCTTTTTCTCTTTCTTGTGACCACTGCTTCCATCTTCTATGACATCATCACTTTCTGGGTAGTCCGTCACTGACATTGTTATCCCATATTGTGCTGCGTAATAAGTTGCCATGACGATCATACCTTTGTTGGGGATGTCAATGTCACCAGCGCCTAGAAGGAAATCTGAGATTATAAATAGTATCGAACCAAATGCGCAAAATAGCTGACCGACTGTCCATTTTCCTTCGAAGAGTCGAACTCTGGCTATGGCTCTCCACGCCATGTAGTGAATGAGGACGACATACACCCCGATTAGGTATTTGAGGGCGCCCTCCAAGCCTGGAAACAGGTAGCTGTACATAACTGAACCGCTCACAAGGCATACAAGGAAAATCAGCAGCCTTAATGGCTTGAAACCGAAAGTAATCGCGTAGATTAACTGCGCAATCGCAAAAGCTATGACTCCTTTCATAAAACGACTTTCTGACGAAGACATCTCTATCAGGTAATAATCTCCTATCGCCGAGAAACACAGTCCCAGTAAAATTCCAAAGGGGTAGCGGGAAAATTTCCCCTTCATGTTAAAATGGAAGAAAATGAAAGCCATCAAGGACACTATGGGCAGCAACTTTATGAGTATCTCGATCTCTTCGGTCGGAGTGTACGTGCTTGACGTTTTCAATCGGAAGTACAGTGACACCGAAAAGAAGAACAGGGCAGACTTCAGAATCTGTTCCACGAGCATCTGGAGAGAGAGAGAGAGAGAGAGAGAGAGAGAGAGAGAGAGAGAGAGAGAGAGAGAGAGAGAGAGAGAGAGAGAGAGAGAGAGAGAGAGAGAGAGAGAGAGAGAGAGTGTGTGTGTGTGTGTGTGTGTGTGAGAGAGAGAGTGTGTGTGTGTGTGTGTGTGAGAGAGAGAGAGAGAGAGAGAGAGAGAGAGAGAGAGAGAGAGAGAGAGAGAGAGAGAGAGAGAGAGAGAGTTTATCTTCAAGTTGTTGATTATTGGCATAGACTTCGTGAATAAATCAAAACTTTTCTATCAAAGAGAACGTGAAACCCAACTATTCACTTCTTGCCGAGAGATTTGAATGAGAGGAACCACTGATAGACAATGAGTCGGTTATACCAATGACATCCGTTCCCCGTAGAGTTACTCCCTATGTTCTTTCATGTGACCAATTTCCATTACTTAAAACGAATGTTTGACGCTCATTGCGCAGACTGAGCACGAGTTAGCGAAACCGCAGTCACGATATACCGGTTAAGTTCGGCCGTAATATTGCATCTAACAACTGTTTACGGTAAATCATCGTATCCGCGTGTGCTAGCTTTCCAGAAAACCGAAACATTCCGAGAATCGTCCGGTGGATTTTCGTTTATAAAGATTGTGCGTAAAATATTTTGAAGAGGAAAAGAAATTTAATACTTCAAGCGCCCTCATCGACTCATCATTATGGCACATTCGTCCCTGCCTGCCCAATAGACACGTGATCAAGGTGTATATATGACAAAACGCTGGATTCGAACAATGGCAAGCCGTTCAGGGAGGCCACTTTGTCGATTCAGCTTTCCCAAAGTCTAAGTTTTTGAACAAAGCATGAGCGAAGGTTTACACATATTGAAGGCCTATCACTTACTTGAATTTAGTTATGTATCGCCATCAAAGATTAATTACATGTAAAAGATCACACGGGAGGCTCAACAATATTTTCTCGAAGTTGGTTATCAGCCAAGTTCCGCATTTGATAAATTGTTAACTAGAGAGGGACCACGCAGGGGTCAACTGAGGACATTAAGTGAGCCGTCATTACTTACGACATGGGATGGATAGAAGATTTCTTCCCAAAGTTCAGATAAGTTCAGTCCACCCAAGTCTTGCAAGAATTCGATTGAACCCAGCTGCAAATAATATCGCCCCCCCCCCTAGGCTCGTAAAGCATGCAACACATATGGCGAGGGATTGCTGCGAAAACATGCGTAAGGACTAGAACGCAGAATATTTGTTCAAACCTCATTGGGTGAATCTTTTCAGACTGTATGCGTGATACTTCATCGTTAAACTAAAGTTATGGCGTACTATTGTATTTACTTAGGGTTGGTGTGACTGTTTGCTATCACTGTGACACCTGTACAAGAAATAATGTATTGGGTTGCATCCCAAATCATGCCGCGTAGTTTTTTTGGAAATATCCTCCAGCAAGCAAAAATAATACAAAATCAATGTGATGAACTGACCTTTGGTGGTCATTCACCAATATAGCAGTAACGCTGATAAATTATTCTTGGGTGTTCATTTTTCATTGCAGGTTAAGTTCTGGCTTGCAGTGATGGGGGCGCTGTTCAAGACACTTTTACGATTTGAATTTAATCATAGACAGTAAAGGGGGAAATTTACTAATATTTCTCACATGTGGATCCTATGGAAGCTGTGTCATTACAAAAATAGCTTATAGTGGTAAAAGAAGTGTTATTTAGAAGACAGTGAGAGAAAAATTGAATGATACAAACGGCGTCACCTGGGCTTTGATAAAATATCATACCGTGATGTCACTGCTCACAGCTTAGGGAACCACCGTTGAGTAAGATTGATCACACAGCAAAGGATAATATATGCAGAGTAAATATTTAAAAAAAAATCGTAAGCTTAGCCTTCGCGACTTTGTAAAATATATTTACTTTCGTAAGCCGACCAAAAAGTAAAATTATGGTAAAAACTCAGCCTTTTCTGCAAAGTCTGGGAAGAATGAACATATTGGAAAACGAAACAATGGATTTCTTTATTCTAACTTCAGTAACTGTTCCCCTTTACAGACGTAATGGTCCATCCCTTAAAGTGAATTTCCACTTTTGGATTTTTCTGAGTGAACTATAAATGCTTGACATTATGGTATCACCGCAAAACAACAACAACAACAACAACAACAACAACAACAACAACAACAACAACAACAAAGTAACAAAGAGTCATAACGGAACAATGCGCAATGTTGGTTGGTTTAGAATTGTTGACGTCATGAGCTTTTTACATGTATCATATGTAGGCCTAGCTCTTCGTGGCAGGGCTATGTCACGGTGTTACCTGCTATAGGTGGGAGGCCTCACAGCTCTACAGCCCTGCCATGCAGAGCTAATGTAGACCCTAAATTTTCGTACCAATCAAACAATTTGATACAAGAGCCCTTCGAATTCCGCTCTTCGATCAGGACAAACCTTGTAGGCCTAATGAAATGCAAATTGCTCGCTGCCCTTTCGTCTGTGGAATTTGGACTTTGAGGCCACTTCGAGAACACTGTTCTCGTTTAACAAAAACCCTGCATAACCCTGGCAAACCAACCATTTACGGCGGTACTGAGTACTATGCGCGTATTCAGTGATCATTGACGTCCCTGGTTGCTGCAATATAGTGCCAGCGCTTACCTTTGCTTTAGGTCTGTGTTCAGTAGTTCGTCGACAGTTCCTCACTTAAGGGTGAAATAACAATAACGTTTTGTATGCTGATTATATGAGCGTAGACGTGATGAACACTGAATGTATAGATGTCCGACAAGTAATATGGACCTTTGGTTTGAAGATCATCCCAAGGGAACTCAGCACAACCTTTGACCATTGAATATATACCTGCGATATATATCTCAGCGAGGATGGTTAATATTTAAAGTGTACACGGCAGTGGAAACGTGCTGTGTTGCCTTGGGCAAGCCAACTAATAATGGTATGTACGAATCAATTATGTCACCATGCAGAAGTTTAGAAGGCCGTTTATCCCTGGCTACCCCGTCTTTTTTGTACATAGTCTCCATTCCTCGACAGGCAATCTCTCTAGATTTCGTTTGTTCACTGTCCCTCCACAAGGAAGGACCGTAATTTGTTGAAGTATTCAAGCAATGGGAAAAGTTGAGTCACCAACACTTGAAAATGATTCAGGCACGGTGATAGAGGGACCGTGATTTAGCATACTGTCATAGGATTGTATTTGCTTTGTGTGGTTAATATTTCTAAAGTTGGAGTCGACTCGGACAGGTGGTTGGCATAAATATTTCTCAGGCTGACATGAATCGCTGCTTAAAAATGACATGTTTCTTCTTGACGTGGCACACAAATTGTTCTGTGAGTTGTAGACATTTCTAATTCACATTTTGCAAACCGTCGTTTTACGTTGAAATTTCAACCGGTTGAGACAAGCACAGACTTTTCTCCTTAATCTCACCAGACCCGTGCACATATCCACATGTAGCGCCCCCAACGCCTGACTCAGAGGGCTCTGCTCTGCAGAAACGTTCGGAAAATCGTAGCTTTGCAAGAATGTTTTCAGTTATAATTCTTACAAAACCACGGTTTTAGTACCCAGTTTCCGGCAAAGTAGAGGCTAAAAGTCTAACCTTTACTCTTTTCATATGTCCAATCCACGCGACCGAGTCTGTCATTCCGGTGGTGACACTCTCAGAGAGCATGGGCATCCATGCTCGTTCCACAAAATTTCAAGATACCCCTAATCTGGGATATTTTAACAACAAAAGACAAAAAAGATGCCTTATTTTGAGAAATATGGGAGAAAATACGACAAAAAAAACCCCCCTTACTTACAAAATCCAGGAGATCGAAACGTAATATTAGAGTCAGGTCAATGCTGAATTATGATATTGTTTTCACATATATTAACACATCAAAGTCTGAAAGAAACTTACCTTTAAAATAGGAGTGTCAAACTCATAAAATTCACTAGATTCGAATCGCCAGATCAAAGCATAGGAAACGCAAAATGAAACTTTTGGTGATGTTTGAGTGTCTGATACGTATTTCCTGGGATATTTCATGGGCCAGGTTTTAGGAAACCCCCTTTCTCGATTTCACGGACCGTGATATGAAATAAAAAACACTCCCTTCCCTATGATTTTAGGAACACGCATGGATACCCATTTCCCCGACAGTGACACAACCGGGTCTGTCATTCGTCAGATCAGAAACTCGCTAAATTTCGCAGAGGACGTCCTAGATATATATATATATATATATATATATATATATATATATATATATATTATATATATATATATATATATATATATATATATATATATAATGGTATGTCTATTCATACCAGTCCCTGCATGCAGATATGGTGTGTCGCCACCTACAGCTCACTTGGCTTTCTGATAGAACTACATTTCAGCTACTATTCCTATTGCTGGCGTAAGCCTTTCCCAAATATTTTGACGTTATAGACGTAAAAAATGTCAAAAACTAGAAATCTAATGGTTGAAAGATCATAAAAAATATTTAAACATTATCATCATTGACCAATAAAATTTACTGTACATTGATCGTTCAGGAACTAGAGGCCAAAGGTCATAATAAAAACTCTTTCCACAGTGTATGGCATGCTTATATTTTTATTGATCTTAATAGAGTTATTACATAATCTATCACAGAATGTCCCTGTGAATACGTATACAATACCTTGAATTAATCCATCCCGAAGTTCATTCACAAAATCAATACACTATTCAGGTAATATCACCAGAAACACTATTCAAAATCATTTGAAAATTATTTCGACTTCAAAAGTTGAAAACCATGATTTAATAATTCTATAATAACATACATGTACTTTGTAAATCTTGGCCGGCAAGGTTGAACTACATAAAGCTTACATACAGCACAATAATATTATCTCTCAACACTCTTGTTGATTTTTTTACTCTAATTATGGTAAAGTCAAAGTTTGTTTTTGTTTTCCTTACCATGGTAAAAAGGGCAAGTTTACAAAACAAGAGTACTCTTGGGGTTTAAACAGTCCTTCAGGATTTACAATATAAATTTGTGAGTAATGATTCGGCAATTTTCTGCTTCTTGTACAGATGTGAAAAAATTCACACAAACAAACCAAAAACAATACATTCAGAACTGTTTGCTGAGAGACTTTGAACTTGTAGAGAATTGACTCAAATGTCATTTGCTTTTCCTCACCACTCGCCTGAAAAACCCCTTGTGTTTTAGTACTGGTATGGGTATCATACTAACGCCAACGCAAAACAAACAGAAACACTCTGGTAGCAAAACATTGAATCAATACTTTCATCACAATTTGAACAAATCTGATTGAGGTTTTCCTGACCAACTGGAAAACCAAACTTCACAGCAATTAAATAAGTCGATTATAAGATCTGTTGACAATAAAATGACAAAGGTCAAGCACCAAAATGGAAAGAATTAAATGAATGAAAAGTCATCATTTGAGAGTAAATTACTGTAATTCACAATGTCTTTACTCTGTTCCCTAGCTAATTGTACACATGTAATTCTTACATAATATTACTTTAAAGAAAAACTTAATGTTGCAAAAAAATCAGAAAGTACAGCACACTTTATATCATTTTGATGAATAAAGCCTCTCCAAATTACAATTTTTCTTTCAAAAGCGCAATTATGAAGTAATATGACTACATATTAAAACATATATAGGCCGCTACACACAGAGCCTTTCACACACATTTCCCTGTGTACTGGTCGCACACATTTCCCTGTGTTGGACTACCAACACTATTGACAAGCCATTGTACCAAAGTCTGATGCTGAAAAGGTAATTGACTTAACCTGTTCACCCCTATACCGTGTAAGCAGGTCCACACTCACCATTGATAGCAATGGGTGTAGGGTCAAGACCATGGTGGTGAAAGGGTTACAAAAAGTATGGACTCTGAATTTTTTCATTTTGAAGGTGTAAACATGTTTACTCTACCCCCACATGGAGTAACTATGGTGTAAATAACTTCATATGTGCAGCAGTATGAGCTAAACTTACTCAAATATACAGTGACTTTTTAAAAGTATGTTTGTAAGAACTGAAAAAGAATCTGATTCCAATGCTGATATTCTATCCCTGTTGTCATTCTTGTTAACTTTCAATTGCTTACTTTGATTGGAAATTGTACAGCTTATTATTCTCAGTGTCAAAGAAAATTGAAGTTAGATTTCACAGTAAAATGCAGCATTTATTTGCATAAGAAAGATACTGAGATACACTAAGATTAGTATTCATAGAATAAATGTATTAAAATATACAATATTTGGAAAGTATGAATCCCATTCAACAATTTAAGCCAGATGAAAGGAATAAACATTCACAGGAAGCAGAATGGTGCTTTAGCCAACAAAGCATGATGGGTAAAAACTGCATCACGAAAAGTTCAAAGGTCATGTCTCTTTTTTCACGCATGAAATGTTTTTCTAGTGTACAATTTGATGAACAATTCACACTCAAATACAAATTGTAAATTTTGCTTGTCTGTAATGTCTGTTTGTAAAGATGTGCTAGAGTATGTTTACTTGTATTTCGTTTTTCACATCTTTGCTGTAATGAAAATGTCAAGTTCAGCAGTATGTATCTTTACAATACAGTGATAGCCGTGCTATTTCTGATATTTAAAGCTAAATCTTCCATTTATAATCTGGTTTCCTGATTCAGTTTGACTCAAGTGTGTAAAAAAGTCTGAGCTTGACTTAGGAAAAGGGCATTTATTTCCCTGGTGAAAATACACAGCTCAGTATCAAGTGCTCGAAACCATCCAAAGTGTCAGACACCTAAAACATGAATGCATGCGGTTTCCGTTTCCTTAGTACAGAAATTCTCATGAGAAATACACCAGGTCAAAAATTTTTGAAAAGATTCAGCTACTCAAACTCACTAGTTTTTATTTACAATCACCTTTGCATCTTTCCTTTGTATTATTCTCATCTATCTGAATACAACTGTGTCCTTCACATGTAAACTCTCGTTAATTTCAATGCCGACGTAGCTGGCAGTTTATTGTGTCGCTCTACAAAAGGCTGGTGTGGTTAGATCAAACTTAAGAGGCAATTAAGTGAAGTTTTCTGGCATTCTACAACCGTGAAAAGTCATGCACACACATGATTTTATTGGTCACACTTTGGACAATTAACACTTGAACTTTTCAACCAGTCATACTTTACAAGCTTTGTTTATGGTGAATACAATGCAGTCTGGGTGTCGCTCTCCCTAATGTTGTCAATAATATTAAGATTTTATGGTCATGAAATTACGTCAGCTCCTATGGCATACCTAGCCGTTAATCAATATTTTTATCACAATCTATACATATTTTTCTTCACTCATATGACCTTAATATCCTTGAAACAGTATGTGTTAGATATTCTCATCAATTTTTTCCTTTCATAGTCATAGTCAAGTTTAACTGTGTATGAGTTCTGAAAGCCTAAAGTTTCACAGGAGAAAATATGGTTTACAGAAAGCCAACAAAATTTTTTCAAAACACAACTGACACCTTTACTTGGCAATGTAGACATGTTAATACTCTGTAAATTCTACTAATTTGATTTGATAAAATTACATCATGTCTGGCAACAGCAAATATGGTAGGACAAATTTGTCTGCATGTCAGCCATGGGTCATGGTTCATTCCGAGACATAATATGTTTTAATGGTCTCTTCAAATTCTTCTACATAACTTGCCAAGCAGTGAGCCCGGAAAGCAATGACTATACAAAGAGAAATTTCCATAGAATCACACTTTTCAATGATTTTTTTCTCATAAGTTCACTCCTTCATAAAATGGTAGAGTCTGACCATAAATGGTACAGTCTGACCATAAATGGTAGAGTCTGACCATAAATGGTACAGTCTGACCATAAATGGTAAGTCTGACCATAAATGGGACTATGGTATAGTCTGATCATAAATGGCACTTCTGACCATAAATGGTAGAGTCTCACCATAAATGGTACACAGTCTCACCATATGCGATGGCGACTGTTAGGAAACGTACATAACTGCATTGTAGGTGCATCACACATCACAACTGCTGAATGTCCTGTTAGGGCAAGTCTTGGCCAGGGAACGCAACACAACTTTTGAATAGAAGCAATTCTGATTTGCATAATAAGGTGTCAGCAAATTGCCACAGGTTTGGCAAAATGTCCATCAGTCACATTTCAGACAAATGCCTGACAAAAATGATCCCATGATGTTCAATCATAATTATCACCTTTATTTTGAGTTGGGGGGAAATCTAATTTGCCTGAATCACGAAAAGACCTATCACTTTCTGCTTTTAGGACACATGTCTTTGTGAGTAAACATATGTATATCTATTGTTTTATTTCTGATAATTAAATACCATTAAATGCTGGTGAAGTTTATCTGGCTGAAAACATTAACAGCTTTCAGTGGTTCTCAAAACAGTCTCATCGTTTTGTCCTTTGACAGATGGTGAAGATTTTGGGGGTGTCAAATACATTCAGTGCTACCTATGGTGTAAGCGCATTCAATGCAGGAGTATACACATACCCAGTTGAACATATACCAGACATTGCAGTTGTCTACTTTGAGATTCAAATTTTATCTTTTTTCCTTAAATCTCCCAAATTTTATACAATTATCACATTATCAAGGCCATATGATCTAATTTGAAGGGCATTGCACTGGGTGACACCTTAGCTGGGCACCCCAGTTGGCCCATGACGAGCTGTAATTCAAGGCAAACATTACACGTAATATAATCATAACAGGACATTCAACAGCCATAATGAGCATAAAATTACCATATATAATTGCTATTTAAATTCTTTTTTGTAAATTCTGATGTCTAAGAGAATATTAAATTGTACATTCCCTAAGATAGCGAAAACATTTCAAGGAAAAAAGCTGAAAAGCCATAGTGAATTTTTTAAAACGGAAAACACAGACTTCCTGAGTTAATCTTGTGACCAAGATTACTCTTGGAAAAATTTGAACTTCTTTATTTTCAAGAAAACGTGAACACTATTAAAGGTAGTGCCAACACACACACACACTGCAGCTGCACATGGAAACAGCCTTTTGTTGAGATTCATGGTGCTGAGGAATTATACCATACTTGTGATTCCTACAGGAATGAGAATTTTGACTTTGTTTGGTTTGCTTCAATAGACTCAATGGGTAGCTGTAGTCACACTCCAAGCTATTCTTATGTAAGAGTGTGAATACTTCAAATATTTTGTAGCTCAAAAATTCATTATTGTTTTACAAAATAGTATTTGCGCTTTTCATAGGCGGCAACTGGAACTTTAGACTAGTCTCTCACAGCCCCTCATCAGCTTTGAAGGGCCTATTCTCTGCAGTACTTGAATGTATCCCACTCAGCATAAGCTGTACAAATTTACAAATCAACATATTTCCAGGGGTCCTATTTTGGAGGCCCACCTAAGATACCAGATTGTTTTCACTAAGAAGGTTGGTCTGGTACCTTTCAGGCATGCCTCCATATTATGGTCTGGTCTGGCAAGGCTCACAAAGCTAGCCAGCCACTGTGTAGCAAGACTTAGCGGTTCACTGAGCTGTGCACTTTTTAACAAAAATTTGAAGCACTTTATGATGTGTGGACAGAAGTATAAGTTGACGCTGAGTACAATCATGGGGATGCGAGTTTTTTCCAGATATTATTAGGAACTTTACAGAAAACTTATCATGGTTCCACAAAAATGGCAATGAACTTTTTTCCAACTACAGCAATCCTTTTTTAAAAACAGACAAGACTGATTGACATGGCCTATCACATGCAAATTGCGTGTTGTTGATTATTCCATTCCACAGGGCATGGAAGACCTAGCTCCTAAAAGCAATCAGATAATTTTCCTTAGCCTCGTATTGTACAATTTCTAAAAAGAACACTCCTACAGCAGTAAACTTGGACTTGCAGAAATGGCTGTCTGAGTATAACTTAGCAATTAAACATCTATGAACAGATAATCTGACGAATAATTACACATTAAACTTACAATGTGATAAAAACATTTGGTATTTAAATAATGCATAAAAACATTCACTTTAAATAACTTCCTGGCTTTAAAATCACATAAAGAATGTAAACACAGTACAACCGGTAGTATTTTATACCATAATCTATCCAGGTCATAGTTCATATAAGGTCATAGTTCATATAGTAAAATATAGAACTCTCAATGTATGAAACTAATGAGATCATCGGCAAGACTCATTCATCGCTATTCAGGTATGCATAACCTTTGACCTAAAGTGGTATTTATGTAAATGAGATCTCCGTCGTAGCAACAACACATTTAGATATGTGTATATACCTATATATGGCTGAAAGAGCAGCGTTGTAATCTTGTACATCTCAGGGTTTGAAGATTCACATCAAATAACACAGTGTTCTGCCAATAGCATTGCCAAATTGTCCAACTGCATCAAATAACAAAATATTGAGATGTGTTGCATGCAGTTTATCACAATTACTGATAGCCCAATATTTCTTTATATGCTAAATATATCATAGATTATACTTCCCGCTGAGTGAAATGTACACACAACAAATATGTCATGTTAGATCATGACTGTTGTCAATAAAGTTATATGTAAATAATCTAAGATGTAACATCGTAAGTCAGAAACCTCAGTCAATTCAATACTCATTACAAAAGCTTAAGGTTCTATAACTTTGATGTCATGCATTGTGGAGAAACAAAATGGCAATAAATTAGTCTGAGTTTTTCTTGCATTGATGCTTTACTCAACTTTAATGTGTTCTTTTCTGAAGCCATTCGTTTTGGCAATGACAGTCTCATTTGTGTTGACATCAACACATTTTCTGTTGTCATCACCACTGTCTTTGGTGACATCATCAATTCTGTGGTAGTCCACCACCGACAGTACTATGCCCAGCTGGGCTGCGTAGTAGGTGAACATGACGATGGCTCTGACATAGGGAACCGGGAACACGAATTTGTTTATTCCGAGGGTGAGGTCGGAAATGGCGAAACACACTGCGCCGAGGGATCCTGCCAGCTTGCTCCAGGTCCAGCGTTTTTCGAAGAACTGCAGACGCGCGACGGCTCTCCAGATCATGTACAGAATCAATGCGATGTACACACCAGCGAGGTAAATCATCGGACCAAACAGTCCAGGGTACATCAAAATGTAGCTAGACATACCAACAGCCGTGCACACCAGCAGCACTGACCACTTGAATGGCTTAAAGCCGAAATTGATGGCGTAGATCAGCTGCGCGATGGCAAACGCCAGCAAGCCGTGAATGAAGTAAGCTTCATTGAAGACCAGGAAGATATCACCAATGCACGAGAAGACCAACCCGGCAAGGATTCCGTAGCAGAAGCGGTGCATCGTGAGATTCCTGGGAAGTTTGACTCCGTGCATGATGACGAATGCTGCTAGGGAGATGATTGGAAGAATTTTCACCAACGCTGCAATGGCTGATGGCTCTGGCAACCACAGAACAAAATACACCAACACTGACTTCATGAATGGTACCAACTTTGGACCAAGGCATCTTATCTGTTAAATGATGGGGGGAAAAAGAGAAAATTTATAATTTAAACTCTGAACATTTTCCAATAATCTCTGCATTACAAGGGAGTCTCAAAAATTGCTCCTAGTATAATCCAATTTGAAATCGTTCTCATTTATTAAGGTAAGCTAATTTTCTTTCAGGCTCATTTGATGTTTAGCCTAGCCGTATGAGAATTTTGGTACAGCCAAATGGGCAATAATTTGAACCATTCTGACATACACAAAATTTGTGAACGAAAGTGCAATATACTGAAAAGAAATGTTGGAACATTAGATCCAGATAATTCACACTAATCCGAAATGTATCAGGATGAAATTTTCTTTTCCAATTTAAACTTCGAATACCAGTACAACTTTATATTTGTTGTCTACTGGTCATTTTTTTTAACTACTGTGAAATATATACTGCTAGTATTTGCAAATTCATTAGTGATCGTGTTGTGTGGTGTACGTGTATACGGAAGAAAATTTACTTGATTTATGGCCACAGGATCATTGTTAGTGTTTTTTTTTTCGACCGGAATGCAGCATTGTTCATCACAAAAGAATTTTAATTTGTGATGTTTGCACACACAGCCCACTTAATATCATAAATCTCTAGTTGCAAATTAAACTTCTTCTCTAAACAGTCTGACTTCGTACCACTGGAATAAACATGATAACGAGTGCGACATTATGGAGCTTACTGCAATGACAATAAGTTCAATCATACACTTACAAAAACACATGTCTGTCTGAAAGTTTAGATGAAGCTTTCGGTTAATACATGTATGAGAATGACAAAATTGTACCTTGTTAATATCAAATGTAAAGATAATGCCAACAAATTGAACTGCAGAAATTTAACAGACCAGTTTGTCTGGGTATTTCTGGTGGCAAACAGCCAATATGCTATGGTAATTCTAGGGGGATTTTAGTCTAGCCTACCCATTGGTTGTTATAGTTCTGTAGTTGTGAGTTCAAAATGAGAGCTGCTGGTACATCCAATTATCAGTAAAAACCTGTAAATGTGATGTGCCCATCAACACTTTTTATCCTATCCAGTATGAATTATTCATCAAATTTCTGGATGGTTGTTGTGCACCAGTCTTGTTATGTTTTATAAGTTCAAGACCTTCCAATGAGCTGCTACGTGATTTAGTTGATAGCTTTGCCAATGGTATCTGGAAAATGCTCTACTTTGACTGAAGTACCTGTATCTGTTTTGTGATCATTAAGACTAAAGAACAAAAAATATTGATAGTGGAAGCAGCAGATGGATTTTACTTTGATGAAAAGTTCTTAACATGTTCATATGAGTGTTCTCTAAACAATGAAACACGTACTGTTATTATTTTATGACCATCAAGCTTTGCGATGTGTGATTTTACCACACTCACTATTCGTCATACAAACTAAATAGAGCTGCAGTATATACACATGTGTCTGTAAAAAAAAGGCATTTTGAATTTATGAGGAACAAACACAGTGACGATATGGAAACTGAAATATTTAGGACCATTGTATATCTGTCTGGTACCTCTATAAAGCAAGTACAATGGATATTGTTCATAAATTTGTATAATATAAGCTGGGTGTACCATGGTCAGTGGTCACACCGCCTACGCGTATCTACTCAACCCCAGCGAGACACAAATTTGCAAGACTGAAGTGAGAGAAAAAGGCATGAAACCACATCTGGCCAGGGAATTCTTTTTGTGCATAAAATTATCATGTTACCTTTGTATGCAAATTTGGTTTTCGTCGAGAGCGACATATGGAATCCTATTCTACGTACGGAGTATGCAATAAACCGCAGGGATTACATTTTGAACTTCTTACGTACATAATTCCCCGTGACTACATGGCATACAAGTGGACAATTACAATTTTTTCTCAGAGAGGATTTCCAGATTATGTTTAGTGGTGAAAGAATGTTGAATTTTCAGTGAATTTCAAAATCAAACCAAGTACCTACAAAATGTTAATTTTATTGTATAAGTAATCTGTTATTTGCCCATTAAATCTTATGGATATCTCTTCTACATATATCAAAATTACACTTATGTATTGCTGGCCAAATCATAATCTGTACAATTTATCTGTGCCCCTGGTAGATAAGTTGCAGTATGGGTATGTGTTATGGTAGATTTACAAAATTGTAAATTTTAAAATATCATTTAAATGTTAGTCGAGGTGAAGGGTATTTTTAAGCTGAATAGAATTCAGAATGAAAAGATGTCTGCCTTCTGCCGAAAAGAGAACACAGCATACACTGAGGATACCTTTTTTCCTGGATTTCTACACTTTTAATATCTCTTTTGTTGCAGAAGCAGTGAAGGCTAAAAAATTTTTCTGATAATTTTTGGGCCACAAATTTTCCCTAACGTTGTTCAGTCCCCCTGGCAGTCTAATGGTACATCCCTGCCCTCAAGGTGATGGTACAATTAGCTGAAATCAATCAATAGTCATCTGATTGTCATGTGACGGGCACATGACACAGGTTAAATCCTACCATGCACCTGATCAAATTCACGGCCGACATGCATACTTGCTACATATACAAAAACGTGACTGCCATCATGAAAACCAGACAAAAAGAACACACTTCAAATAAAAGTCATGTTCATTTTCCCATGGACGCTATCAGTAATTTTGATGATTTATTGTGATTCAAAGATTGAAATGATTTGTCGTCACAGTTTACAGGATCATGGCCCTGTCAGAAGAATGTACAGAGCATATTGAGGACATTTCTTTGTAACCTACATGTGACACGGTTTTGATGACTTAAAATTTTGAAAATTTGCCAGCTCAGCAAAACCAAACTGCGTAGTAGCGGATATGGCAATATGCCAGTCTCATCACCTCAATACTGGTAAATCCTCTGTAATGAGATGGAGGAAATTCCCAGCTAAACAAAACCTCTGATTGGCAGAAACTGTCCCCATGTCCCTGTATATAGTCTCCATTATTTCTTGCTAATGTTTGTAAAGTACAGTTTCTTGTTTATATATTTACAAAATCACATTGCTATGCCTGGTACTAAACAGGGATGTCAACACAGCGGTGGTATGTGCCTGATTGTTCTTACTGAGAATTAAATTCCAGGCTACACTGCAATTCATTTGTCAACAAAAAATGGCTACCCAATGTTTTGTGTTGGCAGGGCCAATGGTTTGTATTTCTAATTCAGTGCAACCAAAAAACTTATTTAGTTGAAAAAAAAAACTGGTAAAAATACTATTACCGTAAAAGTATAAGCTACTATCCCTTTTAAAGTTTGTCATACAGCACGTACTATGGCAGTGAGTTTGAAATGTGTTAAATAGATACAACATCTGTCGGGTATTTGTAATATGTAACCCATTGTTTTGGATGTATGTGGCCTACAACATACTTTAAATTTTAATAGTCAACCTACTTTCAAGAAAGTTCACACAACAGTTTCGTAAACAGAATTGCGAAGGTCGCCGAGTGTTAAAACGCCGCTAATTTATAGGCCGGCTGTTTCAAAGTAATGGAGGGGGAACATCAACAGTGTAATGTTTTTGAAGTAATGCCAGGATGAGTTCGTTTTAATTTATATCAGGTTATCTTATTGATTTCCCATTGCATTTCCTGACATTTGCTGGCTATTAACTCATGGCTTGCGAATATCTTGTTGACTTCAGAGATCAGGGATGATATCAACTCTCAGGGAAAGACTTGGAGATTTTGCTGATTACTTCGCAACTAATTTGAAAGCACCGTCATAATTTGCTTCTATTACTGGCATTTCTTTGATGCTACAATGTGATGCTTAAGATTTCAGACATAAAGGTTATGACTTTGTTACTTTGCTACATCAATGGTGGAATTGCTATACACTAATGACATTGCTACATTTTCACTGTTACAGTGGAATTGCTACACTTAAGTGACTTTGCTACATATGGTGGAATTGCTAAGCCAATGACACCTCTACACTTCAGTAGAATTGCTACACCAATGACACTGTTAAGTACATTTATGGTGGAATTGCTACACTAATGACATTGCTACATTTTTTCTACATTCATGACATTGCTACATTTACAATTAATACATGCAATGGTATTGCTACATTTACCATGGAATTGCTACACCAATTATGTTGCTACATTTATAGTAGAATTGCAACATTTACTGTGGAATTTTGCTGAATTTTTACTTTGCTGGAATTTTTACTCAAGAATACAGTTAAAAATCATATAGGTTGTGGGTTAAAAAAAACTACGGTATGTAATTCTATGAAAAATTATGAGTAAGAAAATAACAGCGAAAAATTTATTGTGCCATTTTTTAAAATTTGCCAGACCATAATTTCCTACTGATAAAACCTCTTACTAGACTAGTCTTAGAACAAAGAAGTACCACTTTATTACACAAACTCTATTGATTTGAAGTAATCAAATTAGAGTTGTACACTAAAAGGGTATTTCTTACACACTCTAGATTTTAAGTTTCACTATACACGAGATACATTTGCACAGGGAAATTAGGTCATTTGTTTAAAAAAATGGAGGAAGTTGATTTTTTATCCTTAATTGAACTTTTGACCTGTCCCTTGTGTTGTCTGTTTTTCACTGGAAACCTTTTTATATCGGTTTGAAATTGAAACCATGATCTGACTTCTATGTTTCACATGATCTTTTACGTTAATTTAATACTGTTTAATCAATGCCAGGGTAGGTCTTTGTATCCGAATTTTGTGGAATTTTGTTGACTTCACAAAGTATGACAAGTGTTCACAGTGTTTTGTCTTTTTATTTCTCAAGGCAATCTAA
Source organism: Ptychodera flava (assembly GCF_041260155.1). NCBI lineage: Eukaryota > Metazoa > Hemichordata > Enteropneusta > Ptychoderidae > Ptychodera > Ptychodera flava. The sequence goes on along the minus strand of NC_091928.1, from coordinate 20,323,008 downwards.
TTATTAAGCTAGGCTTTCGTCCCCGAGGCACCATAATATCGGTCTGCTCTGCAAACAATCAGATCAACTTATACACAATATTATAAATTTTGCTGATTTAAGTAAACTATTGTTATTCTCATGATGTAATTGTACAGCACCTTTTTTGTAGGTACTTCTTCTTAGAAAGCCAGCTCCATTATAAATCACCTACTGGAACAATAGACTAACTCAGAAGCGACTATCAAATTCTGACTAAAACCAGAAGTTTATAGTTCCTTTTTCCCCCCTAATTCTTCTTCTCCTTTTTAAAATTATATATATTTGGCTATTTCCTTAATTCTGTTGCGAGGGAAACTGAAGACAGAGCTATTTCTACTACTAATTTCAGTCAGATTTGTTCATCCTCCCGACATTTTTGCATAAAATTATGAGATTGCACTTGTGTTTCCTTAACTTAAAATACCGTTTCACTTGAATCAGTAACAGATTTTGTGATCACCATACACCCTTCAAACTTTTTTTTTGTTTGTAAATATGTTTCATATCAGTTTGTGATTGTTACATGTCCGTGAAATAATAGGGTACACTGCAGAGTTTTGAGTGTTCTGTAGAAAGTATTCAAGGCACATTGGCAGTACTGTGAATTGCATTAACATGAAGTTTTTGGTAATAGTAATGCACATACAGGAAGCGCTAGACATCCTGATTTCATTCACATCACAAATTAAACGATGACTAATTAGAACTACCTTTTAATCAATACATCACCCTGATCATCGGCCATTGTTTACATTTCCACCACCATCTGTCCTTGAATGGCTAGAGGGCTTCTTCAGCAAATTTGCATACATAAATACTAACGCAGATACAGTTATTTGACAATGCTACTTTGAGATGATAATACTGATATATGGGAGGCCATTTTTGTCATTTAGCCTTGAACTAGATTGGTAACACACTATGGATGCTAATGTATGAATTAAAATCGCGTGTAAACACCAACCAGCGATCTTAGCGATGAGCTATTTTTAATTTTTAATATTTTGTACCTGTAGGGCAAAATTTATATGATGAGTCAGGTTAACTGAACGTAAATTGGGTTATTTTTCTATGGTTTTATGTTAACTTTAACGCAAACAGGTACACACGGCAACTCAAAATTCCAATGATTGGTATCCTAAATGGTACGTTGACCCTGATGTCCTTAAAAATAAAACACATGTGATCTCTCAAGTAATATATCCACACCTGTTTTGCAAGTCACAGGAAAATAACAAACATATTGCTTAATTCACAACTAAAACAGACGTTAACATCGCATGACTGGTGTACATACACGGAAAAAAAATAATGTATTCATTGTTCATATCATTATTGACATTTCAAATAAAGGTACTGAAACAATTAAAATATTACATGTCAAATATTTTTTTCTCTTTGTAGGAGAAGCAGCAACAATCTTCAATGAGGTCATGGTCATGGTGGCAAGCCGCTGAAGCATTCTCTGAACTTTTAATAATATAATGTAAATATTGATTTCTGTACAGTAAAGGTGAAAAATTGGAAAGATTTACAATTTTTTATTTTCAAAGAAAAACAAAATATCCGGTTTTTTTTAATTATTTTAAGTTTTTTAAAAGGGAACAAAACCATATCTACTGGCTTATCATATCAAAGCCTGTTGCAGCTTATCATAAAACTGTCTTACAAGTTTTGATTTATTATTTTGCCTGTTTTATTGAATAAACATACCAAAATAGTCGCCTCTACACTATTGTATTTTCGCAAACAATACCAGCAATAATTCACATCCCTGAAGTATAACTACGAAAGATATTTCAAGCACTTGAACTATAACGGACAAATGTTTAAATGACTTCAGCAGAAATATTCAAAATTGGCCAAAAAATACTATTTGAAGAATATTATCTGAAAAAGTAGAATGCTTATAAAGCACAGGCTTGAAAATTGTCAGCTGTGAGATCTACAGTTTTCCAAATATGTATGTCAGATAGCTTTTGACCACTACATTGTACCATGGGGTTGTCTTGCTCAGATCTATTTGGTGTTGAAAAACAAGCAGCCAACGCAAGATACTGTCTGCCAATTTTACACACCATCGACAGAAGGCCTACTTGTTCTCACACACATACAGAAATCTCGATTTCGAGTATACCTATAAAACGTCATAACAACGTCGTGTTGGTGAGATGTCCCTCTTTTAATTAGGGTAATTCTCCCACCACGGAGTCGTCCCTCCCCCTAATGTACATGGACTAGCCCCAGCTGGGGGATGTAAACATTGTCATGTGACTGCTATATGCCATGGAAAAGCTTTCACCGTACTGCGTCACATCGCAGCAAATGGAATTTTCAGAGCATAAATTCATCTAAATTTTCGCTAAGGTTTTGAATATCGAGAAACGGGAGAGGGATACTTCGAAATTCAAAAATGGACTAAATCGTCGTCTCGAAATTGGTGAGTCAGACTCACATGGCTGTCTTTTTATCTCCTTTATCCGGACCCGACGGAAATGCGTGGGATGGGGAGTTCAATAAGCAAAACCACTCCAATACTGGCCCGGGGAATACAGGAGCCCTTTCACAGGCGCAAATTCGTCAATTTACAAAAAAGATCCTTTACTTCAACATTTGAGGAAAATGGTAAAGGAACTGTGACATGAGCGATTCATGATTTTGTTACCCAACCTTGACCGGTTTGAACTGACCGGTGCTTGCGACTTTTCAAATAGAGTCCCCTGAAATCGATCTTGGTTGACCCAAGCTTCCGAACTCAGCCTAAGAAGCAACGCTGGGTCCCTTTTTACGGAAAGAGGGCACAAATTAGAAGGAAAATACTTACAACTGTGATGGGATTCGTCATGATCTTGACGTAGACGGAAGATCTCTTCACACTGATGGCGTTACGAACTCTAACTTTTCACTGCACTGCGCTGCTCTATTTCAACGGGTTCAACAATAGAAAGTGCGTTGACGATACTGAGTGCGCGCAAATGGTTTTGTTTTGATCGGCGCCGACCTTTCACATGTTCAGGATGCCGGTGTCACATGACACGATGACGTCCGTAAATGACGTTCGCTGTATGTCTATTTTTGGCAGGCACTGCCCGGTTCTATTGGCTTGGAAAAGACGCTTTCTTCCCAAGGCGGGAATTCGAATCTCACGACGTGGGCGTTGCCACCAATACACTCATGATCATTGTCCATGACTGTACTCGTGGTGTCATGTAGAAAATATTCGCCACGTACAGTTTGTTAACGTGTTTGATGTACATCATTCCTGTATATCCGGGTGTATATCTAATCTGCGTATTTGGAGGACGAGTGACGTATGATTATTATGTAATATGCAAGTACATATACTTGTCACAATTTGTACTGAGGTGGTGGATATTTTTTGTTCCGTAATGTAAAAGGAATATCACGAAAACAGCGGCGTTCACTTATCCCCCTATTGTTAAAGGCCAGCTAGTGTCGGGCGTTAGATTTGTCTTGCCAGGAAATTTACTAAACTGGATTACAATTTCAATGGAAAACAAAAGGTTATGACATATCCATTATCCTCTTTAACAACGGACTAGAACAAACTTGATGCATGGGATCGAGTCCCCTAGCCTAAGCCCGTCGCTTTCGAAGGCCGAAAGCGACGAATAGGGTCTCGGCTATACGAATAAACCCCTGGCCTTGAGATGAATGTTGGATCGTTGCATAATCTCTTTTAAAAGACAACACACCTGACTATATATATAATACGACCCAGTTTATCACCGTTGCGAAACTGTTCCATGTTAATTAATGACCACATTCTGGTGAGCCATGGCCCAAGACTTTTTCCCCCGCACCATTAATAAGCTACTCCGCAAGGGATCAACAAGTAAAGAACGCGTTACGCTCCAATGTTACGCCGTTGCCGTAAATGGCCGTAAAAGTTGACAAGGAGGAACCATGCCATGGTGTAGTCAATTGGCCGACCAGCCCAGGGGAGCACTGGCTGCCCAATGTGACATGCGCACAAGGTTAGGTGTGACATGCGCGTAAACATTGGACCAGCCAATGTAGCCAAAAGTAGATCAAACAGAAAAATTCTCCCGAAAGAAGCAAAATAACAGAATAAACGAAGAAACGCAATAAAAATTAACGTCAACTTACAACTTTGAAACCCCCGATATGCATACGCAATCATCATTTTACAATTCCTTTTCACTGCAATGCTCGTAAGACATGAGTACGTGGGTGTCGTTTCTCCACCATCCTATTTCACGATGATCGGGCATCTTGGCTATTGCCCTGTGTGATTCTCTGTTTAATTTTGTTTTGTTTTGTATAATACCCCGAGTTTTTCCATTTTTCTGTTCTTCTATATGGTTGTGTTTGTTAGTATTTTTGCTTTTGTTTGATTGTGTACGATTTTGGCCATATTTAAACTTAATATGCTGAGCCAAGTAAAATATTGACAGGCTATTTATTTGGCAAGCCGTTATTAATTTTCATTTTGAAACCACGTACGAACCCCCAAATCCCCTACGTCTAAATCTTGCATATTTCTGAACTCTGAGGCAACTCAAGGACAAGAACTGATGTGTTGGGACATGCTGAAGTATGTACAAAATCTCTCAATCGATTCATGGGGTGAAAAGAGATCGATTGAAGACAGTAAACCTTGGTGCAGATTGGAAAGGCACGACATATCGACAATTCGTTCACTAAATTGTCGCAATCCACGTACGTCTGCGTCTGTGCCGCAAGGCCAAATATTTTTCTTTTCAGAAAGAAGTATTTTACGATATCGCCAATTTCCACAACATAAGTCAGTCTCTGGGGCTCTCTGCAGAGGCTGGCTCACAATTCCCATAAATAGTCCATCTTTAACACATACTTGATAGAGGGCGCAGTTCAAATGCATCTCATATGTTTGCCGACGTACGTCAACAGCACTCATCTTCCTATTATCTATGTAGTGTTGAAACTCAATAGAAAGTAACGTGAAGGTCACGGAATTTTGAAGGTTGACAGTACCGTAAACGACTCACACAGCACCTGGAAATAAAATATGGAAACATCCGAAACTGCTTTTACTGTCGTGATGATCATGATTTTTGAATGCGTTTTGTTCGTGTCTCAAATGTTCAAGTTGTGAACATGTCATTATGTAAAGGGATACAGTCGTTGGAACTACGCTCAAAGGTTGTATGGGACCCATACGACCAATGTCAATACTAAATCTATAAGGTATTTGATGATTGATGAAAGTTAAAACTTGTCTGTCATAATCTACATCGTATAATTTAAATGTTGCAGCTACGATGATGAGGTGCATCTAGATATCGTGCACGGAATACATTGTTTGTAAACAAGAAACTCGCACAGGCACAGTTCCAGCGACCGTTTCCGTGTAAGTTGTCAACAAATACAGCCCAATATATGCTTGCCCATACAGTGTAAGTAAAATTGATTGGGCGTTTCTACTTCAGTGTGGAGAAGCTAGCTGAGGACTAGAGGAAAATATGGTAAAAGTTGTAACTAAATTCATTGTTTCACAATTAGTATGATGTGTACATGTGAAATAAGAAACACGGCACTCATAATATTGCTCATTGCTCCGAAAAATTGCTCCCGAAAGTTGTTCTGAAAATGATGAAAAACTTAATGGACGAAGGCAATTCTTTCTTTGTTGCTATTCTGGCTGAGTTTTGTTGTGGGATGGACGCACCTCAAACCACTTCTGCCCCTTTTATAAAAGGTAAGTGTTTATGGAATGGGCCCCCTGCAAGGAATTGGCGTAGAGGCGCTCACAATTTAATTACGCCTATCCCTTCCTTTGCTTATAATCATATTTGACATGTTCGTGCTCACAAACGTATTTGGTGTTTGATGGTTAACATTTTTATGAAAAAATCCCCGTCTATGATCTCAGTTTTAAATTTTATTTAAGAAGAGCATTTTTTTCTTCACTGACTCGGATTCTTTGAGTAATTAATACCGATACACTGACAACACTGCTTGAGTCATTGTGGGAAAATAATATGATGAAGGACAAGGAGAAAAAACAAACAAACAAAGCTGGCTAACACTATAATACATCTTTCTCGATACATTCCGATTTTAAAAGGAACATTGCGTTTTTAAACGTGATCATTGCACCTTATTTGACATTAGGAACTCCATCAAGTCCGTCACCGGTACATGTTTTATACTTGCGGCCAAACACTTGCTATATAAAGTGGTGATACAATGACAGCAGTCAAAGAAATTTAATATTTTTACTTTAGCTAATTACATATTTGTTAACTTCATGGCCTTTTAGAATTAATGTGGTGAATATTGTTCATTATGTTGATCATAAAGTAATTAAAGTTTTTGTTTGGGTCCACTCAAAATGGGAAAAGGTACGCGTAAGCGGCTGAAAAACACACACAAGAAAATTAACACAATGTAATTTGATTGCAGCAAATAAAAAATTGTAACAAAATTTTAGTTCAGAAAAGCTAAGCGGTCATGTCCTAAAATTTCCTATTTAAATACATTGTGTGTGTTTTTCATGTAACCTTAAAAACCTACGCGGGTGGGGACGCAAAACAAAGAATTTAATTACTTTGGCCTGATCATAAAACTTTCAATGAAGTTGCAAACATGTGGCAAAAAAGGTTCAAATTCACACATAACTGCAATATATAATGAAACACGTGAGCATTTTCAGTTCATATCTGGTTACAAAAAGGTGACCCGATAAATCCAGACATAGAAACATAGAAGTCATGTCCAACGAAATTTCGAGTCGCAAAAAAGCTTTAGCTATTCCCAAGAATCGAATGAGGATACCGTCGATCGTTTTAATGGCTCAGTAACGTCACGGCTCCAGTCGTAGTAAGGTTCAATGTGGACGTCGTCGTACCTGGCGATCGCCAAGCGTTGTCGTACCCGGCGATCCCGGTTGGCGATAAACCCGAAAGATACCCCTCAACGTAAGTTCAACTTAAACCAGATATGAACTGAAAATGCCCACGTGTTTTCATATACATTGCAGTTGTGTTAATTTAAACTTTTGCCAATTGTTTGTTAAGCTTTTGAAGCTGTAAGAATCTACATCATGGACATATTCATTACAGACGAATTAGAAAGGTCTTTTTATATAAATATAACGTAGGTGGGAACATTTTTTAAATTTCTTTGACTGCTGTAATTGTGTCAGCATTCACATAGCAAGTGGAATCGATTGTTACAGGAGTTCACTTTACAGGCAAAATACAGGAACCAAAAAGTCATATTCATAGATGAAATCTCCATGGTTGGTAATGGTATGTTAAATTTCATTAATCTCAGACCACAACAGATAATGACCAACAATAAAACTTTTGGTGGTGTCAGCGTCGTTGGATTTGGCGACTTGTACCAATTAAAACCTGTCTTTGATGGGTGGATATTTAATGACCTTCAACATGATTATGGTCCATTGGCTGTCAACATCTGGAAAGACATATTCCAAATGTTTGAATTAACAGATATTATGAGGCAAAATGATGACCAGAATTTTGCTAGATTACTCAACCGTATACGTGAAGGAAAACACACATCTCATGACATACAAGTTCTGCAAACTCGAATGGTCAGTGTTGATAATGAAACATCATCTATTGACGAGTCTACAGTACATCTTTAAATTTGCGAGAACAGACTTGTTGATAACCACAATGCAATAGCATATGACAGACTTACAATAAAAACATGTATACCAGCTACCGATACTGTCATTGGCGATGTCTCTGAAATCATAAAACACAAAACATTAGGTATTGTTTCCATGCTTTCTGCTCACAAATCTATTGGGTTAGTTTCTAAATTATCAATTGGAACGAATCAGCTTATTGAACTTTGCATTAATCTCTCTGTAAATGATTGATTGATAAATGGTACTCCAGGAGTAATCAAATATACCTATGGACCAGATTCTGATCATGTTACTATTCTATGGATATTATATGATGATGGTGGTGGTGTTGGCAAAAATCTACGGCGAGAGAAACGACATTTAATACCACATTTAATCTCACAGATGGACGCCAGTTTTACAGATATCACGGCAATTTAGAGTGGAAAGACACAAAAATGTAGAAGTTAAGAGAAAACAATTTCCTCTCAGACCAGCTAGTGCCAAAATAATACATCGTTGTCAAGGCGACACACTTAGCAATGTAGTTGTGGACTTCAGTACATCAAGCAAGAGAAATCAGTGTCATGTACACTATGTTGCTCTAAGCAGAGTGACTAATTTTAGTGGTCTCAACATAACCTCATTACAAGAAAATCAAATATCAGTTAGCACTGATGTTACACAAGAGATGCAACGCATGAGAACCAATTCCATGAGTGGGGTGCGGGATTGCTGGATAGCTGAATAGCCCCCTAAATAGCTAGGTAGCTAATAGCTACGTTAGCCATAAGAATAGCTTATAGTTAGCTGTTTGTGGCTATTTAAGCTATTATTAATTTCCACAGGACACTTTTAGCTGCTAATAAACGTAGTAGGTAGCTATTCAGCTAAAAACAAATGATTATTGTAGGGCTGGTTATAGAGCTATTCAAGCTATTAGCCGTTTTTAGCCGCTAATAGCCACTCTTAGCTTACTATTAGCTGGCTACCAGCTACAAACTCCTGATGCCGAAATGGGCTGGCTATTGAGCTATTCAAGCTATTAGCCGTTTTTAGCCGCTAATAGCCACTCTTAGCTAGCTATTAGCTGGCTACCAGCTAACAACTCCCGAGGTCGGAATGGGCTGGCTATTGAGCTATTCAAGCTATTAGCCGTTTTTAGCCGCTAATAGCCACTCTTAGCTAGCTATTAGCTGGCTACCAGCTAACAACTCCCGAGGTCGGAATGGGCTGGCTCCTGAGGTCGGAATGGGCTGGCTATTGAGCTATTCAAGCTATTAGCCGTTTTTAGCCGCTAATAGCCACTCTTAGCTAGCTATTAGCTGGCTACCAGCTAAAAACTCCCGCAGTGGGAATGGGCTGGCTATTGAGCTATTCAAGCTATTAGCTGTTTTTAGCCGCTAATAGCCACTCTTAGCTAGCTATTAGCTGGCTACCAGCTAACAACTCCCGAGGTCGGAATGGGCTGGCTATTGAGCTATTCAAGCTATTAGCCGTTTTTAGCCGCTAATAGCCACTCTTAGCTAGCTATTAGCTGGCTACCAGCTAACAACTCCCGAGGTCGGAATGGGCTGGCTCCTGAGGTCGGAATGGGCTGGTTATTGAGCTATTCAAGCTATTAGCCGTTTTTAGCCGCTAATAGCCACTCTTAGCTAGCTATTAGCTGGCTACCAGCTAACAACTCCAGCGGCCTAAATGGGCTGGCTATTGAGCTATTCAAGCTATTAGCCGTTTTTAGCCGCTATTAGCTGTTATTAGCCAGCTATTAGCTGGCTACCAGCTAAGCAGTGGACACGTCTGAAAAAGCCTGACAACTACTTATTACCAAGGAAGTCACGAGCGTGACTTTCACTTAGGTGTACAAAGAATTAGACATCTCATAAATATACTGAATAAATATTGTAGAACCAAGAAAGTAGTATTGAGTTCTTTATGGAAGATATTTTCTTTCATGCAAGTGTAAGTTTCTACTAACCACGGCACACGGCATTTTTTCTGAATTGAGAGCTAAGAGATCACAAATTGCACGTATTGAGGATTTCATTCACTGGCATGAAAAATTCTGTTGTAAACCGAAATGATCGGGGAATCTTGCGATTTGTAGAACCAAGAATAGTTATGGTCAGTTCTACAAATCGCAAGATCTGTCAATGTTTTTCTATATAATATATATATATATATATATTATATATATATATATATAATATATATATATATATATATATATATATATATATATATATAAAATCAATATCAAAGCTGATGTACACGTTTTTCTAGGTCACATGAATTTGTCAGAAATTGGCCTATCTGAAAAATAAAAATTATATCCCTTACCTTTGCCTGCTCATAGAGGCAGATTGAGTTGTTATTGTTCATAGTGAATTTTCTTATTTCGACAAATGCCTCTTCTTTGAATTGATCAAACCATTTACTCTTTGTTGCTATCAACTTGACATCATATATGTTTCCTTTTTGGTCCATACATGGGACATTGTGTATGTCTCCATTGGAAGGTTTCCTTTTTTCTGGATCTTCCATAACCCTTAATTTAAGTTTAATCCACTGGATGCCATGATGCACGCAACTGAAAATGTAAGAAATTGTTCAATACAATTGTTATTAGGCAAGTTTTGGAGAAATTGTTGCTTTAATGATTTGTACTGAAGTGTGTAGGAAAAGAAATTTTTCAAGTGGAAATGTCACATTAGTATATGCATTAATGCAGTGACTTGTTCAATTTGTGTGTGTATGTGGTCAACTTGTTTGGTCTGTAGTCAGTTGGCTTTCTGATTACATGAAAGAGATAAACTGCCACCCTTTTTTGTTACAGCAACTACTGATCCGTTTCTACCAAGACCATAATCCTTGGTATGTTTTGATTGTACATTGGAGATACGCCTTTCCTAAGGTCGGAAAGACTTTCATGTTTTTCTAACCAGTCATTAAAGGCATTCGTTGGCACCAGATTGTCTCATAAGAAATTTACCCACCAGATTACAATTTTAAACAAAAGGCTATCACACCTCCGAAATCCTCTTACAGACTAGAGCAAAGGTGATCCCTGGGATCGCGAGCAATGGCTTTAAATAAGTCGGCAACTCACCTCTGCCTTATCAAGACACTTGAGTGTACTTCAGAAGAAAAATGTGTTTAGTATGTTTGGCAAATGCGATCACGGCAGGGAAAGATCGTTGTTGTCTGTTGTAAATGTGAAACTGATTTTCAAACAAATTCCTTCGGAATGCTAACGAAGTTTTGTAATGTAAAAGTGCTACGACCATCAACGACTAAAGGAAATGTCATCAATTCTGTTTCTGTAAGTTTTTTGTTTCAGACACTCGCTCACTATCTTCAGTGACTGCTTTGTAGTTTTAGAGTTTTACCTTTAGTTTGTGATATTTGTAACTTTGAACTTATAGTCAGTTGTGGTTTTATTATGACATTCGCTATGAACAGTCGTTAGATTGTAACTTACAGATATTTTTTTGAATCAGAGATTAACGTTTACGCAAAGGATTTCCGCCATCTTATTTTATAGATTTTGCTATGTTTACAGCTTATAACAAACCTGTACTGTAATAAGGATTTATACGAAGATTTGAAATAGAGTTTTCTGTGAAGTTTGTATCACGCTTAAGACGCGTCACAAACAAAAGATATTATAAGAAGATTATGATTTAATCCGTACCAGGCGTATTGCCTTATCAAGCATGATTAGACACCAGGCCGCCATTGATCTTTCAGATTATTCTTTCCGGAGTCTTACGCTTATCATTGACACTTTACTCTTGAGATTGATTTCGTGTTATTTTTGCATTTGTGAATTCAATTGTGTAAGATTTCGAAACACTCTATCTTGCCGGCGGGAGGATGTTGGGAATCACGTGTGTGGTGTAGATCCGCCCACCAACTCCTTTACTAATTAAGCAAATTATATATTGGGCGTGTCATTAGTTAGGCGTGTCTTTCATCAATCCTAATGATTATTCATACTACAATGTATATATGGACCTGTGATAGTAATAAAGGTCAAGACTTGAGCTTGGTCATACTAAGACACAATACAAAGCTTTCTCCGGCCATTCTGTCTCTCTCTCTATAACCTGAACCTATCCCCAAGTGTGTACCCACATAAATGTGAAGCCGCGTGAAGCTCTTGTCTCATTTGCATAACAAGGTAAACAGCCTCTTGAGCACTAACTTCGACATGATTAAGGAATTTGTTTCCTATATGCCTAACACTTTCTCTGACATCGTGACACCCTTCCCTTGCTTCTTCCACAGCTCTACTGAGCAAATTACTCATTCCACGCTGAGCTTTGCTAATGTAAGATGCGATGTACATGGCATGTGCGTATGGATCTTGTATGAATTTCTCCACGTCAACGGCCTATGTTAAGGAAAGAAAAAATCAAAGTAAGACATCCATTGCATCCTGTTAAACATTTGTACAAGTTAGAAAACACCTAAAACAACCAATTTGAGGTCTTACAACATTCCATAATCTTTTACACAAATGGCATCACAGCACTACAGAGAGAACAAGAACAGGAATGTAAACTATTCCTTAGAAAAGCTTTGACTTGTTTTCTTATGTCTATCAGAGCTGAGATCAACAATGTATTTTGGTACTGAACGAAATATAAATGCATAAAACCTGCTAGATATACTGGGATAATTGGAAAGCGGAAACAAAATGGCCCTCAACAGCAGTTGCAGTAATGACATTTTTTACTGACACAAAAGCCCACATCAATTTCAATTATTCCAATTAAGCTAATTATGTATCCATTGCGTACACTGATTGAACAGTTATTGTCAGTGTACTGTTGGAACAGTCTAAGAAATTTCACTTCACTCAGATAACTGATTTTGAAGTTACTGCAAGTTTTAATAAATTATTAATTATGCAAATGACACTTAATTATGCACGCCACACCCGCCATGTACGGCTCGAAGTTGCACGGCTCCGCGAAAAACACTCGTATACGATGACGCCAAATAGAGAAAAATACCATTGGATTATATATAAATATACACACAAATCATGAAAAACACCATTATTCAATAATTATTTTATATCAAATTGCGTAATTAAAGGCTTAAATAGGTGTAAAGGTGTAGAACATGTATCGAGTTATTGTAAGAGTCATCACGTATATATGCTGCTCTTCAGTTACAGTGGGTAGATTAGGTGCATATGTGATGAAAATTTACAAGTTCATCTTTTATCAGACACCAGTGTATCATGCATTTAATGGCGTCGCTGTGCTCTCTATTTTGTAACTTTTATCGCAAAAATTCTAGTAAAGCTTTCACTTCTTGGCCTTTTGACCAGAGGTCCATATATCTTTCTTCATGAATTTCATGAATTTGACTTTGTTGTGTGTACCGGTGTTTTACTATCTGTCCTGTGCTGTTTTTGTGTTTATAGAAGTTTATAACTAGTGTATTACGAATTGTTCATTGTTGTTGCAAGTATAGTTTTTGAGGAACATTACAGGGGATGATAGGAAAGCGACATTATATTTTCACACATTCCATCATTACACGTCCACTGAGATTTATAAATGCAAGCATTTCCTATGTCAGTCCCGGACCCGTTGCAGTAGAACGAACTGAGTGGGCGCTCTACAGCAAAGGGCGCAACGGACTGCACTATACTGATCAGGTACGCTTACTCTGCGATCGTTGTGTGGGTTAATAAGCCGCACGATGCTTGTGAAACCAAACGACGAATCATAATTCATCGCTTGATTGTAACGACATTATTGAAATCAATAAAAACTTGCAAGAATCTATCAATTCAATGCTTTATGAATCCTTTATGATGAGATGTTTTTTCTGAGAGAGAGCGACAACTGTATATTACCCCAAGCTTAGGGACTGGTCATTTTTTTCGTCGGGGGTGCATTATTTTTTGCCTACGTCAAAAATTGTCTGACCCCCTATTCCAACTTTCGAAACAGGGTGACAACCCCCACCCCCTGCGCGCCGACAAAATAAAACAAAAGATGGAAAGATGCTTGTGAAACCAAACGACGAATCATAATTCATCGCTTGATTGTAACGACATTATTTGAAATCAATAAAAACTTGCAAGAATCTATCAATTCAATGCTTTATGAATCCTTTATGATGAGATGTTTTTTCTGAGAGAGAGCGACAACTGTATATTACCCCAAGCTTAGGGACTGGTCATTTTTTTCGTCGGGGTGCATTATTTTTTGCCGACGTCAAAAATTGTCTGACCCCCTATTCCAACTTTCGAAAACAGGGTGACAACCCCCACCCCCTGCGTGCGACAAAAGTAAAACAAAAGATGGAAAGATGGAATATAAATTCAATAACTCATATATATATATATATATATATATATATATATATATATATATATATATATATATATATATATATATATATATATATATATATATATATATATTTTTGGGTATATTTTAAACATTCTGTCTTTGTGTGTTTTAATGAAATTGTTTTCATGTCAGTTGCAAGCTGGGAACTTAAAAGTGTCAATTCTAAAGTGTGAATACAGTATTTTGAATGAGCTGTGAGTGTAGTAATTCAACACTTTTTATGCATAACCAGATGTCCAGAACTCATACAGATATTTCTGATATAGATATGTCTGACATATTAAAGTTTCGCGCTTGAAAGGGGGCTCTGAAAAACCGTGGCATTTTTAGGCCAACCATATTTCGATGTGGAAATCACAGAAAGACATGATAAATTATGTCTAAATTGCAGTTTGTTGTGGATTTCAGACCTACGGATATGACGTTTTCAAGTAATTTTTATATAAATAGCTGCGAATTTGTGAACGAATTCGAAATTTAAATTGCGGCCAGGCATTTTCCAGTTTGGAAAGGGAAAAACATTTGTGTGTTGTCGGCTTTAAGTTGATGTTTACGATTGTTGAATAGGTAAGCTTATATTGCGCATAGTGTGCGACCTGTTCTGTCTTCGGCGCTCGATCGCCTTCGTTGGATTGCTACCGCACTTTAATAAAATGAATCCGGTCAAAGAAGGCACGAGGGACTGTCGACAGTCTACCCCCTATTGGGCATTTCAAAAACATGGCGACCCCCATCACCAAAGTCAAAACCAGGGTAAGCCCCCCCCCCCCATGAATCCACCGCCACCCCCCCAGCCCGAAGAAACTGACCAGTCCCTTATTTGCTGGCATATCGCATAGCGCCGCTTATGGTCATGTTCATGCCTGGAATTCAGAAAAGACATCAATCATTGCTTTCATGTGAAAAATATGCATTCAATAGTAAATTTAATTACATCATATGACAAATGATTTCGTACCCTTGGTACAGATACAGGATCCTGACACATAACTTATCAATTACCATGGAGACAGAAAAGAACTACGAAACATAGATTTCGAAAGTCATTTGAAAAAGAGGCATTCACACGCTCAATAATTAGCTTACCTGTTGATCGTACACAATTAATATCATTGACGAAAGCATATATTTTACCATCACCAAGCATGGGGCTTTAATTGTAAGCATACGTGACATTCATATTCTCGTTTCCATGGCAACCTTTCTGTAGTGAACAAACCAGCGTAACTGTCATTGATATTTAAATTAGCGATGGTGTGTCTGACAAATTCGATAGTGTGCCCGCTTCGATGAAAATTGTCATTAATCAAACCTCTCCGGTTTCATTCAATTTACGCATGTCATTCTAGTGTCAGATAAATTGTAAAAAATATATACATTAAACGTGATTTGTTTGTTTCTTTTGAACGAAATACCCGTGGGGCAAGGCGTCATTTAATTCAAATATTGCATTACAACCGAGCACTAACATCTAATTGGCAACGCGATCGTCATAATGGCCACACAAATATTGAAATTAATTTTACACGTCTTTAAAAAGTACTTGTAACCACAGCTTTTTTGAACTCGGCGTACATATTATCCGGACAAGTGCATGTGCATGCTGGCCCGCTCATTATTTACGTTGCAAAAAAAAAAATTGTCGAAACGTTTACATGACAAACAAGAGATATAGGTTATCAGCGACCACTCGAACATGCTGATAGGGCCGCAACTTGACGGCTGTTCAGTCATGTGATGTGTGGTTTGCATATCGTCCCACTTCATTCATAAAAATATTGCTGGTTGGTTTTCTCCAAGGGATTTTCTGGACGAGAATGGAATATCGACATGGCAAACGCTTGGCGGCTTGTGATGTACCATTATGTATGTTTGAAAAGAATCAGTACTTTATTTCACCGCTTGTCAATGAATAAAAAAAAAATTCAATATCATCGATTGAAGCGTATTTGTAAATAATAGCTGACGTCATCACATCCGGAACAGCCGCACAGGGAAAATCGATATTGTTATCCCTCCGCGACCAGAAGAGCAAGAAGTTAGCTCTTCTTCTGACCTCATCCATACCCTGTTGCTTTTATTTTTTAATTAAGATGTTAAGAAATATATACCTGCGTGTATATATGTACGAAATGTGCACAAAAATGTGGATTTAGTAAAGTTCTACGATTTGAATTAGAACTATATTTTTGACTGCTTAAGGATAACTGTTCAATGTACGTCAAGAGACGCACTCTCCTAGCGCATGCGTATTACGCTGATTGCCAACTGTATCGGCACAGATATATTTCGAGTAACGATGGGCCGATATGGCCTGTCAAGGAGCCTTGTATTGGTCCTCAATATCGGTTGGTTTTGCGCAATATTGATATACAAATCAGGTAGGTTTACTTAGGAATATTTTACCCTCCCATCTGAATATTTTCATATTTTTCAGCGTGCTGCGTGTAAAATAATAGCACATATTTTACAGTGGTAGATTCGTTGCGACTATGAAATTATTATATTTTTGCATGCAGATTGTGCACCCGTCTCGTTGGCCGGCAAACAGTATCGCAACCAGAACGTGCTTGAGGTTGAGTCAGGTCGTGTACAGGAGCTCCTAGGCGATTACAAGGAAAGTAATTCCAGAAATGACAGGTCGCGATATGACATCCTGAAACGATCCCCGCAAGCCGTGCAGCGGAAGGACGATGCGGGCGACGACGATACGGCAAGTGCTTTCGCAGACCCGCCACTTACGACACCCGCAAGAGATGACATCAACTGGAAATATACTCTCGTTGTGGTAAGCTTATAAAAGTGTCTTGACAGATTCTTGCAGATGTGCGGTGACTGTTTTTAATGTATATTGTCCGGGGTCCAGGGTTATGTGTCATACGAGAGCTCCGAGACCCTGGTTAATGTGCGTGGTCGGTGGTGAGAGTGGTCGTGCAAGCACTGTAGTGTTGACATTCAGAACACGTCGCATAAGTCATGTCGGTAGAGATGGCAACAAATGTCTAAAGTACAGTGATACTGTCTTCTTGCAATGTGCAGTGCCTAGTTTTGCCTACCCTTTGCCTTAATTCCCCATTAGACAATGTTCCCCGCACTGAGTCTGCCCCAGCGACGAATAGTTGCTGTCACTGTTGTATGTATTATACTTCATCATGTGGCGCATCAGTGTATTGAAAACAGGTCACCGACGTCGACTGTAGGCGGAAATAATGTACCGTCCTCGCCTCCTGACAAAATTCATCATAATTGGGTCACCTTAGAAGCGAATACCAACTTTCAGTGCAGTTTTGCCGATTCCGACATTTTATTAGTAAGGACAAGTGTTCTCTGATGGTGTCAACTGTTGAGAATTCACAATTTCCATTTCTATAAATACGGTAATACTAACTTATAATGATGACAATGGCGATTACACTGCTTAATAATAGATTTTTTGTTAAAAAACCTTCATGACTAGACTTCATGATAAGACATGTATCTGTTCAATTGTAATTGTCCTAAAAGAAATATATATATTATGTTATATATATATATATATATATATATATATATATATATATATATATATATATATATATATATATATATATATATATAACACGAAACAACAGCTATTACTTTGTACTTGAAGTACTTTGTCATCACACATACACACACACACACACATATATATATATTAAGTTATATATATCGTTAAGACATGCACCCAGTGGCTTGAATGTTGCCACACACACACACACACACGCACGCAAAATATTAATGAATATATATGTATATATATATATATTAATTTACATATATCGTTAAGACATGCGCCCAGTGGCTTGAATGTTGCCAAGTAGCAGAAATTATGTTTTGAATGGTTGAATATTATTCACTGTCTCTTGTTTCGGTCGCAGGCAATGCTGCCATCTTGATGTGCACATGTGACCTTGTAGGTTTTTACTCAGTTGGTCAGCAGTTCCAAAACTCGCAGCAGGGAAAGTGAACAACTGTAAATTGATGAAACTACAGAAATTAAGTGATGGTGAGGATGTGTTTAACCCTTTTACCACCATGGTTTGGCCCAAACCCATGTTATCAATAATGAGTTTGGACCTGTTCACAGGGAATTGGGGGTGCACAGGTTAAGAAATGCAGCTTTCTCAACCTGGTCACCAGTACCCAGCAAACATGGTTTTGTCCAAATCACAAACAAAGGTAGTGTAAAGGTTAAGGTATTATGTGCCTTGGAAATGAAAGACTTAAACTTTTGATCAAAAATTCCAAACATAACTTTTAAAGCATTCTCTTTCGGAATCAATACAAATCTGGGGTCATCATGAAAAAGTTGGTACTAGTGAAACAAATTACCCAATATTTCTTGACACTTGAAAAAAATCAAAATAAATTTTGGAAAAATTTAAATTTTTGATTTTTCACAAAAATAAAACCGTAGAAACTATTTACTCCATAAGCTTCAAAATGAGCCCCCATAAGTGGTGCATTACTGTAAAAGTTTGTGAAGTTAAATATCTGTCCAGTGTCCTGAGGCACCTTTTCCCTTAAAACAGACAAAAATTCCCAGAATTCCTTTTACAAGAAGTCAATATTCTGCATGTTAGGCACTGTATAGTAACTGTCACTGCACATATCTGTACCCATAGTTATTTGTCTTTCTCAAATTTGTAGTTAGTCATTACAATCAATGAAAGGACTTATCCCCACAATTTCTAGTACCACTGTCATATTTTTGCCCCATTTCATGACAGGTACACTGCATTCATACAAAGCTTCCGTTCGCATCAAACAAACCTGTAATTTATTTTAGCTATCACAACATGCCACTCTTTGTAATCAATATCTCTCTAAATCAAGAAGTTACAGACGCACTGAACTTGATCAGTTGCTGTGGTGAAATGATTTTATGACTTGTTGCCACGGTTTATGTCTATGTTGCCAACCATAGTTCACTCACAGTTACTCTAGACTAACCGTGGTTCACTTGTACATACTTAGTCTTCTATGATTTCCTCAAAGCGATGTGCCCTCTGACGAATATGATATCTCGCTGCAATTCAGAAATGTCTTGAAATGTCCTTGAATCAGCCTACCTGGTGTTGGTAAAATGTGATATATGTAACATTTTGCCACGTATATGCCACAGTTTTTGCATGTGGGTAAGTTGTTTGTTTAGACAAGGATTTGCATAAGAATCATATCAGTAGAAAATTATTCTGAAATGTTATAAATATACATGTTGATTATGTACTTCCTGTTTTTATCAAAATGGGCTTTAACTGCAAGACAAAGAAAATGTCCTTCCTTGTAGCTATATAATGATAATTTTAAACGTGATGAAAAAACTTACCCAATAAGACAAAAGAATTTAATTTTTTTGTGACTGTGCATTATTTCAAAACCTGCATGTCATGTTTGTTCCTTCTTTTAATGTTTTCAAAAATCCTCATTATTTTCATAAATAAATGGACACACATCAGCTAATTGATTTAAAATGTCATGTCAATAAAAACAGACTCATGTAGACTTTATTTGTGAAGTAACCTTGTTAATGTTATACCTATAAAATGCTAAAAATAAGCAAAAAGTATTACTGTCCATATAAAACAATTGTTGTGGCAATCTCGTACCAAGGTGGGGGGGGGGGGGCAAAAAAACAGGAAAAAAACTCAAAAAATAAGAAAATAAAATCACTACAGTAATATACAGCATTTTACTAAATGCCAGAGACCGAAAACAAATAATTACTTTTGCCTTGGCCTAATTCCAAGTGTCCTGAAAATTGGTCGGTGTGGTACCTCATTGGGCTGTTGTCAAACACAGTTGCCATGGCATACTGATAGGATAAAAGTGGAAAACAATTGTGTCACCATGGCAGCAAGATCATCAGGAAAATTGAGATATTTCCCAGGGCATAAGTAGGGCACACTGACGCTTGATTTTAAACTTGTATGTTTCCATGGAGACCACTTGAACCGAAGAAAACTACTGAAGGGCAATTAATCTGTAGAGTTAGAAAAAGGACATGTTACCGTGACTACAGAGACACTTTAAGTCAAATCCAGTGCCTATCTGATACATACTCCGCGTCTTCTCTTCATTTCACTGCCGCCCCTTTGGATTCTATCATCACGTCTTTAATTCATATGTGCCATCATTCGTTTGTTTTTTGATTATTTGGAATCGAACATCGACATAGACATAGCCAGTGACTTCATCGGTGGCCAGCATAAAAAATAATTGTGATGGCCTACTTTTCTTTGAAAAATGTAATTGGCAGGAAAATTGCTAATCGTAATTTAATTATATCCAGGGTTTTTACCTCACTTTTAACTTTGAGAGTCCCTGGGACTCCTGGTGTTAGAAAATGGGAGTCCTACATCAAAATATGGGGGTCCCAATTTATTTCACAAAAATGTTTTATAGTTTATCAATGCCATGGTCTTCACTGTGTTCAATTAGTATTAAAACACACAGCAAATAGTTGCATATTTCTTAAAATAATTCCTACATGAAAATTCTAGTTCATACTGAGGGCCCTCATTGATCAATTCAAAGAACATTATTCATGATATTATCTCATAACTTTAATGACAAGTTCACAACGTGAAATTTGAACAAATATTCAAATTTGTCAAATTGACAAGAAGGTAAGTAATTTCATACTCTGAAATGGCATACACCTAGCAAGTCCAGTAGGTTTGAGTTCACACTCTGCCAGCAGCTCCTTCGGCAAATAACCTAGTGTGTCATGAAGTCAAAATCATCTATGATGGGGCCAACCAGTTTGATGAACATTAGTCTATTAAGCCTTTGAGGATTGAGTCTATTTCGTGCCCTCTGTTTGATGGCATTTTGTACTGAAAAGCCCCTTTCACATGGGGCAGAGGACACTGGTATGACAAGAGCAATTTTAGTAAGAATGGCAAAATCAGGATACTCCTCTGTAAAATCAGTTAGCAACAGCTTGATATACATATCAAAATTCAGTGCCTCCCTATGAGATCTTGTGAAGTGTTTGTAAACAAGAAAGTGTGCCCTAGCTCTATCAGCATCAATACCTGGTGTATTGTTATAATGAATCAACAGTTGATCAAGCTGGTTGACCCCATAGTCAGGTAGGTTGGCCACATTTTCAGGATATCTGTGTGGGTTGAGAATCACATCAAAAACTCCAGAATATTCATCTCATCATCTGGAAATCTGCTATCTAAATTCTGCAGCAGTTTGTTGATATAATTTTCTCTTGCATCACAGAACCTCTGTCTGAGTGGCTGATTGTCAGTATTTTGAATGTTTTTGTATGTGTTTTTCTGACCATTGCCAGGAACATCACCCAAATCATTAAAGACGTCTCTGACAGTGTGTGAATCATTAGTCATTCTATTCAATGTGTCCCTAGTAGACTGAACACTTTTTTTGATATAAGAGGTGACAGAATCTTTCTGAAATGTAAGGCTCAAAATTCCAATGACAGTAAGAACATCAATCAATAAGGCAGTGAATAGCAGACACAATGAATTAGAGATAAATTTCAACAGCTCATCAGCCTTTCCCCCTTTTTTGTCACTTGCAAGTGCCAAGGCAATTGGCTCAAAACTGATGAAAACCATCTTGACAGCTGATTCGACCGACAGCCAGCGAACAGATGTAGCCTCAGTAATTTGTTTTGTTTTCCCATTCAACAGAGTTTGAATTTCCCTAAGTTTGTCATATCTCACACTAGAGTCAATGAAGTATTTATACAATGAATGGATTATATTATGATATTCTTTGCAATATTCAATATCTCTGCCTGCTTGGGCAGCAGCAAGATTCAATCAATGTGCAACACAATGCACTTGAACAAGGTTGGGATTTCTGGCTTTTAATTTTGCACCCAACCCGTTCAAACGGCCGGTCATTACGGCCGCCCCGTCTGTTCCTAGTCCATATATTTTGTCCACGGCTGCGTCACAGATTTCTTTCCTAGTCAAAAATTCAATCAAGGCGTTTTCAATCTCTGCAGCAGTGGCATCTGTAATTTGCTGGTTACAGAGGAAAGAAAAATTCGCCTCGCCATTCTGAATATATCGAACATATATTGCAAGTTTCTTATGAATGAATGTCACAACACAAGTCTCATCCAACATTATACCGATGACGTCACTTGCATGTATGCTATCAATCAGGGACTTCTCGATCGCACGTTGATACACTCTTCAAACTCCATAACTATCTGAGGACGTTTGTAATATTCAATGTCTAAGCCGTTCAGATTCTGCAGATGAATGATGTCAGTGAATACATCGCATGGAAGGTCACGTTTAGCGATCAGGTAAACAGTACGTAATTGTGCAGCGTACGCCTCGAGTTCGTTACTCTTACCGCTACGTATCACTCCACTCGTAACTGTGCTCTTACCCTGCAACTGCCGGTCCTCATGCTTAGGATTTTAATGCTTGTGAGATGACTTTTCGAGTCCTGATGACGAGTGAGAGTTGAATGTTGAAAATTACAAAAACCTTCCATGAACGGGCATGTAACATTCGCTTTCAAACATACACCGCATTCCATGACGTTTCGCTCTTCAGAATATCGAAGCCATTTATAGTAAATCTATTGAGTCAACTTCTGTTGAATGTTCGTAATTTTGCTGACTTGGTCGGGGGACCTGATGTATCAGTATCGCATGGCGTAGCTGCCGTTTCGGCCTCGACCAAACCTGCATGGTGCTGGTTGCTGCGGCCGCCGAAAAACCTTCGCAGATCGGCCTGTTTGACACGACCCGCCATGATGCATAAAAATGTGTTAATCAACACAAACAAGAAATCGACCAATTAAGAATCAGTTTACATTTTGAAAGTAACTTTTTACAGCAATAGAATTTGTTTCCGCGGTTACCATTGGTTATGAAACAGTGGAGGCCAATGCACTATGGAGCATTCCATTAAAGTACGGGGTCGGTAAGGTTACTGGATGTGTTTTACGTGTTCAGCAGCTTCGCAAGGTGTACACCAGCAACAGATATTGCTGCGTCCCAAGGGACGCGTGGTTTAGTTTTTGAGGGGTCCTGCGTCCGGTTTTATGCGTAAAGGACGCAGAATGCGCGTCATGTAAAACCCTGTATATGTGTATTGTGACCACAACGCGATATGCCGTCAAAAGTAGATACCGGTATGTTCTTATCTCCTTGATAATCTCCATGGATAAGCTACATCATGTATGTGTATGCTGCACCTACATGTCTTGTGTAGTCAAGATTTCTTCTTCCTTGAACCACAGTTACATTTTTCAACTTGTGTGTTGAGATTTTCAATTTCAAGGAGGTAATACCCGGCTGTAAGTCACATGCTAGTACTTTCCACCCATCCATCATGAATTAATTCACCTGTCATCAACAGACCTCTGTGTCGGCACGTGAAAAAAAGAGCACCATACGTCCATAATCTCTGCCATAATGTTGCCCCTTTGTGCAGACAAATTGTGAAAAAATAAGTTTTTTTCCTGCCATTTTAGTTTGTATATAGTTTGACCTTCAGGGGACCTTGACCTAGATTAATCTAGTCATCAAAATGTGGAAAATTTATGTCTGTTTTGTCAAATAAATATTATGTACACTAAATAGTAAAGTGAAAATTGAGTTGTTATATCGAATTATGGCGAAGGTTTAGATTAAAAAACATCATCTGCCCGTTATTCATTTTTGACTTGTGCATAAATTAGTGAATTTGAAAAACAGGCATAGAAGAACTTTGAGTCGCAAACGCGCATCTGGTATTTATCATGTTTTTGGCAAAAGTTTTGATGGCAAAACAAAATCATTCTGCAAATGCGAGTGGACGATAAATGAAAAAGCTTAACCCTTTGAGTGCTGTAATTTTTCCCACCAAAATTTTGGTGCAACATTTTACCAATTTTAATGACTTTTCTGGTTTTGTTTTGATAATTTGGAGCTAAAGGACATCACATTTCATTGGCTACGTTTTTTTTATCAAATTTTGGCAAAAATCTGAGAAAACGACTGGGCTATGTTTTATGAGGGCAACAAAAAATTGACTTTGGTGCTCAAAGGGTTAAAAAGGAGGTTGAAGTGGAGTTGTGGCCGTGTGCAGCAAGTGTAAATATACAAGCGGTACTTTGAAAGGAGGTTGATACTCCATTAGATCAGATTATGCAGCAGAAGGCCGACCTAAATGCAGTAAAATGTAAGATCAAAAGGCGGCTTGTTGCGAAAATTGATATCGTTAATGTTGTTTAGTTTTGACATGTGATGTTTTGAAAAGGTAGTGCTGCGTATCGTACGTGGGATTAACCATATTGCTGTCGTTTATGGCTTTTTTACCGTCAATTTTATTTGACCAGAAGGGAAATTTTCGTAAACAAAAAGAAAGACCAAATGTAAAATGGAATGATGATGAAAAATGGTTGAAAAGTGTTGAATACAGAAAATATGCAAAAAAATCCATTACCGTGTTATCATGAATAACAATTATTTAAAAGCTTTATCAAGGAAGCAATACTGGCATTGGTTTTGCCCTAACTTTGTTTTTGTCACCGCAGACTTTATTTAATTCCATATTTTTGCTACAGTGTTAAAATAAGCATGTTATTCAGAAAGACACTGCTAGCTGACCAAATTTAACACATGTGCAAGTGATCTGGGAAATACCGTAAGACAATTACAAAATAAATTGAAGTATATCACAAAAAAATTGAAATTTTGTAGATTTACATATATGACAGAGCACGATTAGCATGTGTTTTTGTAATGGTAAACTTGGATGAATAATTGACAAAAATGTCTGATCGGCACTTTTGAAAAAGAATCGTAGATCGTGAAAAAGTCATCACCATTGCAACATTTTTGTAATTTTTGTAATGGATGTAAGCACTCAGTCATTGTTTGTTTGTTTGTGTATACTTGGTCTCTTTCCTCTTTACCGATTATGAGTGCCTTCGTAACAGTCTGTCCCTTGGAATACATGTGGTAACAAGAGAATATGGTCTATTATATGAAAGAACAATGCTAAAAAAATAGATCTAAAAATGAAAAGCAAATTATTTGTCTCATTCCTGTTGACTGTATCAATATTGTCTTTTCTGTCGCTGTCATACCACTGCGTACATCTGCACTCACCTATGGGGCAAGCTGTGTTGACTTTTTCATTTACAAAGTAGGATTATAAAAAAATTGAATTGTTGTTGAAAAGAAATGCTGGGATATCTCTTACTTTTATGTAATTTGATGAAAACCACAGTTGCTCTTTATGTATTGGAAATTTTTCATGTGAAAGTGCATTGTGCAATGTTTATTATAGTTTTGAATTAGGTTTTCTGTCACAGCATTACATCGTAAAGAAGATCAAAGTTTATAACAGTGAGACTGAGTGAGTGAGTTTTGCCACCACCATGTGCTCATTGCTAGTGTCATCTTCACGACAAATGACAGATGAAAAATTGTTTTGCAATTCATTTGACTGTTTGGTGTCTTTGGAAAGCTCATGAGTTTACCATGTTCTTGTGGTTCAAGAACTTGGAACCTTAATGCAACAGAACGTCTCATTTGAATCAGATACACCCTCCATGACCTGTGTGTACCGGTATTTTGATTGGTACTCTGAAATGAATATGCACACCATGTAAAATTTACAGATTTTCTGCAAAATATTAAAATCCCCTCAAGTAATGTTAAAATATCCTCATTTATGTTCTTTTTAAGGTAGTATGCTCCGCAAAAGTACACCTCAAACTTTAGTAAGTGGATCTTAAACCATTCTCTTATCAAATCAAGATTAAAAATCAGGGGCCACTCTGCAAGGTTTGATACTTGAGATAAATTACCTAACATTTACCTATATTTTTTAAATTCAAAATGGCTACCATCAATGTGTTTACTCTATGGACAAAAATTTTTAATTTTTGATAAACTATTAAAGACCGTGACAATTTTTCTTACTCAAAAGCTTTAAAATGAGCACCCATTAGTGGTAGATTAAAAAAAAATTGTGAAAATTTTAGAGTCAGAATATCTGACCAGAGGTGCAGTCTACCTTAAGATAATTCCTGAAATTCTACCCTTGACCTGCAGAAATCAAATTTAATAGTATGTACAGTTTAGAAGTATGTGAATACACTCGTTTCCAGATAAGAAAGCAAGCTTAGTAAACAATTCAAAATTTTGCATGAGAGAGAGCAGGTTTCAAGTTTTGCCCTTGAATGTGTGAAACATTGTAATATAGCCTCACTTCACAAGGCATCCAAAGTCACCGGCCAGAAAAGTACGGCCTCAGCGCATGTATACCATCACTGCACCATAGTGAATACAATTTGGCAGTTTGTGATGCAGTCTGCTACAGGTGGTGTTCATATGTGACCCTTTTCAAGTGCATTTCTGCAATGCCATCACAATGTCCGCTGTGTTAATGTGTTGAACAGTACCTCCCATGAGACTCATTAACATTCAGCTGACAATACGTAAATACTCTATGCCAGCAGCTAGTGGAGTTTTCACATCATTGTACTATTAGGGCAACCATTCTGTAACTACTTTGATTCCAATAAAGAAACTGAATTGATAACAGATGTACCGGTAAGTGGTTATCCCTTTAATAATTGTCCCCACCCAGCTATTTCTGTCCTATTATCAAAAATGCTTATTTTCAAAAGTTGACAAATTCACCAGACAAGATGTGTGCCTCCGTAATTTATCATTTCTGCTTGGAAAAAAAAGCGGTAGAATTCTGTTGCATTTGGAATGATAAGGGATGTAACAGTTGATCGTTAGAGGGGACGGTAGAATCTCTTGTGATAAAGGGATGCACTATGATCTTTGGAGGGGATGTTGAATCCCCTATATGATGAGGGATGGATGCACCATTGGTTCTTCAGAGGGGATGCCAAACCCGAATCGTGTGATAAGGGACGCATCATTACATCTTTGAATGGATAGTTATATCCCTTATTTTCAAGTTCTGCACCATAAGTTGTTATTATAGGGGATGTTGAATCCCTTGTAGGATAAAGGGACGCACCAATAGATCTTTGGAGGGGATGGTGAATACCTTGTTTGATAAGGGATGCACCATTGAATACTTTGAGGGAATGGTAGGTCTTTACGTAATGAGGGATATACCATTAGATCGTTTTAGAGAATGTTGAACGCCTTGTGTGACAGAGGATGCAGTATGAAATCTTTGACCAGGATGGTGAGAATAAGCGAATTTTCTTAAGCACATAAGTGGACTTGTAAAACATTTTTTCTTCATAAACAATGCCAGCCTGCTCTTTTCATTCCAATTTTAACTTTAAAAAGTGACAGCATGGTAAATTCCGAACTATAGTACCGGTACATGATCTTGTTCTTTTTGATCCTTACAAAAATGACCGTTCATTGTATGTTTACTTATGGGAAAAACATTGAAAATTCGATATTCACAAAACAGAACAATGAATTGTTGCACTATTCAGGGCTACAAGCCTCATATAAGCAAAGTATTGTTAAGTGTTGCAAAATGATGAGTGAGAATATCCATTCCCAAGGCACAGACTTGCCTCGTCTGATAAAAATATTTGAAACACCGTAAAAAGTCAACTAATTCAATATATATGCCTTACAAGTGCTGCAATTCAGATTGACAGAAGTCAGTGCAAACTTTAATTGGCCAACAAGCTATTATCACTACCTGTACATGGAACGGCTCTGTTGTCAAAATAATTTTTCTCTCTATATTTTGCATGTAAAAAGTACAGTGCTCGTAATAGAGTACTGCCATGCTTATATAAACTTTAACACAGATTCAGAAAAAAATCAAAACATAACCATTGTGTGTCACTATTAATTTGTATGAATACAGATGAATTTTAGCATTGGGACGTTACGTAAATTTATGTGGAAATCACAATACCAGATTAATAATACTCCAGGGCATTTGGTTTTACTGAGTTGACCTTCATATATGAAAATGGCTTTAACTTGATTCTTGTCCCAGATAGTGCTTTAATTAGGTGAGCTCTTTATGAAGAGTGAAGTTATCCATGGCAGATGCCTGTCCACAATTCAATGGTAGTCAGATGTATTCATCAGAATGTGTATTGGAGCTCTCATTTACATGTATTCTGTATTCTGTATGCAAATAGGAGCTTATCAGATAATGAGTCTGTGAGATTGTCTGTCTGTGTGTATGTGAGTTAGAATGTCTCATTGTCTGGTCTGTCCAGTGCAAAAAACACACAGAAAGTAGAATGATTGCTTACTTTTGTCTCTGGTGTGGGCCCAGATATACACAATGGGTTTGAGAACTCCTTTGTACAAATGAGCATGTTGATGTCACAAATTATGCAAATTAACTAAAAATTATTGAAACAGCAGGAAACAGAATGTTGAAACTGCCTGTATGAATATTTTGATTTAATGTCAAAGTTGTAAGTCAGTTCTGTGGACAGGAGAGCTTGAATGATGTTGTGTGGTTTAACTTGTGACATGGCTTGCATTTATTAAAGCTCCATTAAGCTGTATCTTTTGGCTATTTTTTAAGAACTTTTGTTTTGTGGTTTTCTTACACTTTCTTCATTGAATCCCTAAATTGTAATTTAATGCCAAGTATTTAGCATATCAACACAACCTACATGAGAATAATCTACATTGTTATTGTTGAAAATTGTATTAAAGTCCGGACTAGATTCATTTGTAAACAATAAACAACGATCACTACACACATACAAGCTGTGTTGACAAAATGAATACTCAAAATTTCAGCATGACAAACGGATTAGGGTGAGACACGGTAGTTGATATACAGAAGCAGAATACTGAAAAACTTGCCACAAGTTACAGCATCATGTCCCTTTAAAATTAGTTCAGTTGCTTTCACAAGACATGCTAGGGTTCTGCGTCAAGTATTTCAGTCAAAACTTTTTATATTCACCTCTTGAGAGAAAAGTGATTAAGTCAGAAAGATAATATCAAAAGTTTTATAAGAATTTGAAGTCACATTTAATCTTGCATTTTAATAATAATCTCTTTCACAAATAATCATTTCACATCCTTGGTTATGTAATACCAAGAATTCATAATTATACATTTCATATGTTGGTTTTATTGCTAGGTAATTGCTTTGCTATTCTCATTGAAGCTTACTTGATCAGAACCATGGTATTAAATACTATCACGTGTCACATTAAATTTTGTTAACTGCGGGATGAAGATATTTTGCTGTTAAATTTGTTAACCACACAGTGAGAATGTTCTGTACACATAAAGTACATGTAGAAATAAAGGATAATACTCATTGTTTGAACAATAGAACAATAAAAAACCCTGATGTTTGCTGCCATACTAGTTTCATGCGGTCTACAGCACCGGTTGCTCTGCTTTGCCACAGTAGTTTTTACTTTGCAAAGTTTTGGATCTTACAATACCAGTATGTTAAATTTGTAGTATGTATATTATGCAAATGAACAGCTTGACTTACCCACTGATTGGCACATGGCTGTTAGGTGCCTTTGAGATCATGTACAGAATTTCTTTGTCTATGGGTTGTCTGGTTTAGCAATTACTCAGCCACTACATGTTCTCTCTACCAATATAAGTCGTAATTTAAACAAAACGGATTTTTGCTGAAATTTCTTCCATGCAAATTATAAAGACATTTGTAAGCCCAAAGACTTGAATTAAAGGCTAATGAAAAAGTTATCATCGCATAATGAGGGTTTTTTTAAGGTCCAAGTTTTTGTTTATGTTCTGTTTTGCCACACAAGTTTACTGAGAGTAGGAAGCAGTACCAGTAGTAATTTGAACATCTTATAAAACACAGAGTATTACTACAAGTCAAAAGAAATTAACCTGTCTCTGTGGCAAAATGCTTTATACTTATAGTATTTGTAAGTGTGTATTTTAATGATGAAGTGTCTAATACAATGCTGTTAGGTACTGTGTAGAATGTTAATTGACATTACGCTAGCGGTCTAGTTGGTGGCACTTTCTGCCTATACGCTTTCGTCCACTTTTTGCAACCTTCCACAGTAAAACATGCCTTTTTAGCTTGCACACTTTTTTTGGCGAATTTAGCTAACTCTGTCAACTTGCTAATGTAAGATGCAGCTAATTTAAACTTTTTTCTATATTGACTGTTGTTATTATGTTTCTTTTAGCTAAATTTGAAAACCTGCTGAATGCGGTGGAAATCTGAAAATGTGAAAAACGCTTGCAGCATATTCAAAGTGTTTTACAGTATTCTGTTCTTACGTCAACCGTCCTTGGCTCCCTTTTGAACAAAAGTTCAGAAAAAAATAATCATGATAAAAATTTGCATGTGTTTCCTGTCACAGAAATCCTTACATACATGTAACAAACATGAACCCTGTATTTTTGATGATCTGTGCATTTAACGTGTTAAGAGCTGAAGGAAGTGAGTATCACGTGATCTGAGGTCAAAGGTTAGGCATTCTTTCTGTAAATAGTTACTGTCATCATTAGCAGTCTAAAAGTGACGGCTTGTTTCCATTTTGCTGATGATTGGGAACCAAAAACAATAGCTTTTTAATGATCAGTTATACCAATAGAAACTTAGTCAGGTATTGTTTGGAATCGATACAGATACTTACCGTAGTACCGTTGTCTCTGAAAATCATTTTATTTCATCGCTTATAGCATTTCGATCAGATTACATTTTTCATATGTAATCGTACCGGTATATTGTAGAATTTGAAGAGTGAAAAATTATGCAAAAAGGCTTTCATCCAAGCTGAATCCACATGAACGGAAGAAAGTCACAAAAATTTAATAACTTTCTTCATCAGGTTTTAAAACCTGCAAAAATTGAGGCAAGAGGGTTGTACATGTACCGGTACATCTGCATCTGTGATCAAGTTCATAATGTCTGTGAAATTTTCGATGACATGTCATGGTATGTACATGGCATACTCAGTGAAGTCCTAGACCTGTTGAATATGCTAACAAGCATGTATGGAAGCGCTCACTGAGGATAGCATTAAATCAGACTTTAATTTGAATGGTTTTGTGTCTTTAATTGCATTTTTCTCTCATTTGTCAAGATGCAAAATTTGGTGTCTAATTGACTTTTTACGTAATCATCTTAGGCATGTGTACTTCGCTGAGTTTCCTGATTTCTTTTCATGCAGTGGACATGAGAATAGAGTTTGTGATTTAGGTATGTACGGTATATTGACCATACAAAAATAACAAAGTTCTCCAGTAATTGGAAAAAGTATAGTCTGAGTTGAAAATAAATATTTGTCACTGTTGCATTGATAATTTTGACTGATAGTGATACTATCCAAATGTCAACAATAATACTATATTAAGCTGATTTCTTACTGTCCTACAATTATACATTTCTCGGAAATCATTGAAAAATGTACATGAATGTACATGAATCTCATTGTCAAGCTGATACCCAGTATTAGAGAACAATCTGCCTCAGCGTGACTCTGTGGTTGTCTGATTTATTGGGCGTTTTGAAAATCATGTCATGTCAGGTTATTTTTAAAAGGTGGATGTGTCACTCTTTTTCTTTCCTCTTCTGTTGATCAGTCTGAGAGCTATTTGTACTTTTTGACAAACTGATGAGAAAATTTTGGTGTTGTGTTCCCGCTGTTAATCTGGTAAGCACCATATCCACTTTGCTTGTCATTTGTAACAAAACTGACCCATCTTACTATGGATCTCAGTGATACTGCGACCAAGTCTTTCTGAATTCAGTCTCTTTGGGCTAAAAACTCCAGTGAATCATAAATATACATGTCATCACTCATTTGGAAACTGAGAGGCAAATAGGTCATACACCTTTACTAGAGTTCATCCCAGGTGTACATGTACCTGTAACAGAGAAGTCCTAACCTGAAATTCCTGTAACAAACACATCGTAAATTTAGCTTTCCCAGATCGTGTACGAAATCGTCAATAACCTTGTGACAAATTATCAAAATATAATACAGTAGTAGTCTGGGGACTATACACATTCTCTCTTTTGAGTCAAACTAAATTTTAGTTCATTTTCCAAGTTACATCATTACCAACTTGATACAGTGTTTCTAACCTAAAACATGTATGCATACACATAATGGTACATTGACTAGCCTTTCATTTCAACAAATACACCTGACAGCTATGCCTGTCTTTTATCCCATTCAACAAAATAGACTTTGTAACAAAAAGGTCGCCATCGATCAATAACATTCTCTCATGAAAAATTCATCATGTGAGAGTTAATATAGAGAGAGTAACTAAAATTAAGCGGCATCTTAGGAAAAGGTTTGTCAAAGGCCGTGACAGAAATCAATAACACTGATTAGGGGTGGCTTGACTGAAAAGAATATGTAGTTTGGGAGGAAGAGTTCCATAAGTTGACCCAAGCAATGGGCAAAGGCAATTTAAATGATTGATCGTGTATTGTGACCTCCTTGGCTCCACTGTTAGTGATTTGGTTTGTATCACATGGGTGTTGTATTTTGGCATCCGTTTCAAACTTCTGCTCATGCCAACACCTGTCTAACGGCTTTGATATTTTGTTCATATGTATTCCTTAATTAAGGGATGCCTTTATTAAAGTTTGTTTAAATTAGCATGAATCGATAAATTTTGGCGCCAATATGCGCAGTGCAGGCCAAAACGTCTCTGCTGGTCTGACACCTTTCAAACTTGGGTTGTAGACTCCTACAAATGACCTTATTCAGATTTCTGCAAATTGTGATGAAATTCGCACACGTGTACCGGTATAGTTAGTCAAAACAGTCATTCATGTTTGTACAGCATTATATTTTTAAATTCTTTTGGGTTAAAAATTTACCAGAGCAGCCGTATCAGTTTTGTTCATAGTTGCTTTGGCACTTTTTGATTCTTTTTAAATTTTTTTAAGTACCATAGAGATACATGTAGCTGTAAAATTACCTGTGACACTTTGAGCGAATTTTGAGTATGTCCTCAGTATATGCTTGAAGTATCCTCCAGCATTACCAGGTACTATGGCAAACAATACACTTAAAATTTTGCCCTGTTACTTATTCATATATGATTCTTGCGGAGCATGGCTTCAGCACTGCAGGAACATTGCTTGCGAAGGGGGGATTGCTCTTGTTTTGAAATTTTTAAGAAAAAGACTTGACAGCTGATTTCAAACAATGAACGCATCGTCAGGTGCTGAACGACTGACCATGCCAACAGGAGTTTGAAAACAGCCAATGGAAAATAGGTAAATTATTGAAAAATGACCAGAGAATTGACAGAATTTCAAAATCGGCCAATAAATAAGAATTGTAGCATGAGAGATCGACATATGATGTTCACCTACACACACACACACACACACAGACACCCACACACAAAACGTGTCCATTTAAAGGGGCAGTAATACGAAATTTTGATAATTTTTTCACTACCATATGTCTGTTTCTAATGTTAACCATAATTCCTTGTCCAACTCCCCAAAGGATGTCGAGATGCACAGAATTCAGCTTGTCAACTCAGCCTGTGCATGTGTAAACTGTGTTGTTATTGATGGCAAGCGGACTAGAATTGAAATGTAAACAATGACGGTGCATTACATGCTATGATGACAAGCTAGGTAGTGGGTGTTTCAACATTCTTTTGGGTGCAGAATAAGAACTTGGAATTGGCATACAAAATAAAAAAAAATGAAAAAAATCATCAAGGTTAGCATTGCTGGCCCTTTAAGTTTGCAAAACTGAATGAGACGATGTTCAACAGAACTTTTAAATGAGTAATTAAGTGAGCCGCCGTGTATCATAATTTCTGTTTTCATGAAGGTTGAATTTACAGCAGCAGTCGTACAGGTCCTATAGAGGTCTGTCTGTGAAAGGTCATATCATCAAAGCACATGACTGCTAATTTCCGCACAATCATCTAACCATTTACCAATGTTTTCCTCCATCTTTACTGGTAGAGGGGTATTTTTAGTGAGGAAACAAGTCCCGTGACTGGGCATGACAAAATCCCTGGTATCCTGTTAATAGTGTGTTCCGCCTACATACATACAGGTATTTCAGGAATGTCTGCATGCAGACCCTGTGTATGTGCTGACTTAGCACATTTCCATAGAACATCAACGTACAAAATAGGATTTTGGCATTTTGTAGATGAGATGTACACAACAATAATCACCACGGAGGAAGAACAACACCCTTATATCCTATTATGATTTGTTCGTTATGAAAAAATGGGTTATATAATTAATCAGACGTGCTCAGTAACAAGAAGGGGTAAATCATACAAATGAGCTAAATTGAATTGCATTTGGCATTGCAGTCATTTTAAATGCATTAAATTTTCACGCTTGCTGATTGGCTAGTGAGGACACACCCATAAAATTCATGAATATTCACATAACTCGTGTCCGGAAGTTTAATAGAACTATTATAATTCTCACATCGATGCGTGTCATCTGGAATGGTTATATTTGATCCAAATATGCAAAGTATGGCCTATTGTACATTTTAATACTGATATAATTTGCTCCTATAGGTGTCAAACTTTACAAGGTCTATTAAAAGGCAGTGTAACAGATTGAATTGGATAATATTACTCTAGGATAGTGTCTGTATGCCACAGAATAATGCTGTTTTTCATTATCAGTACATTGTGAATAGATAGCATATAACTCTATAAAGTATATGATGTTACCCAAAGTAGATGTTACTCCAAGTGTTAATGATCTG
This sequence comes from Ptychodera flava, assembly GCF_041260155.1. Taxonomy (NCBI): domain Eukaryota; kingdom Metazoa; phylum Hemichordata; class Enteropneusta; family Ptychoderidae; genus Ptychodera; species Ptychodera flava. Next base: position 20,288,307 of record NC_091928.1, on the reverse strand, counting down.
GTTTACTTGCAAAAACATAGCCTTACCATAAGGATTCTAGCATATATGAAACATGTCTTTGAGCTGGAGATGATAATGATATGTCAAAATATTTGACATTTACATGTACCTACCGGTAGGCATGTTGGATATTTGTTTTGTACAAATGATGATGAAATTTGAACAGTACTTTCTAGTTTTGACATTTCATTTGAGTGAAAATGGTAGTAATTGAAAGTACTGACACTGACAGTAGTTTGCTATGAAAATGTATAGAAAACTGGTTGATCAGTCTTGGAAGTTCAGGATTAATGAAATGTGAAGTGATTGGTTTTACGTATACTGGAACTATAGACATCAGAAAGCTGGTGTTTGTTGTTAAAGAACTCACATCAAAGAGATTAATGTGTTCATGTTATTTCAGTTTCACCATTCATCTTCAAGCATCTTGGAGAAATTTACATCTAGCTGATATTAATGATCAAATCAGACCCTTTTCTAATTTTATGTACTGGTCATATCCCAGTCACATGTTAAAAAAAAGTACTGCTCATGCCATGTAGCAACTGATGTTCTGGTATGATAGCTTGATAAATCAACAAATATTCAAGCTATTTATAAATTTTTCTTCTTCCTTATCAAGGCCTGTATGTTAATATAATGATCTGATAGAGATCTCATTTCAGGTTGTAGTAATATCTACCGAATATACAGACACATTAATGGATTTTTTTTTTAACTTTTGACTGTGATGTCTTCACTGGGTGACTGGATGCTGTATGTAAGTTCGATTCCCGCTGAGAATTACTGAATTTCAGTGCCACAGAGCAAGTTTGTAACATAAAAGATTCGGAATCTCAGAAACACATGTTGTGCGAGCAGATATTTTATTTCATTTACTTCTTTATTTATTCATGTGTGCTTTTATTATTTTTATAACCTGCAGAGGGTATTCCATTACATAAGTAAATATTTATCAAAATAAGTTGTCCAATTGAAAGAAAACATGTTGACACGCTAGTTTACAAGAAAGCAAACGACAAATGCTTGGCTCTGTACTCGATGTTGACATATCTTATTCATTTGTGTTTTGATAATTATGTATAATTGTCATTATGTAACATGTACTTATGCTGTGTGTAGATGGTATCAACATTTGTTGGTATGTACCACACGCCCAGATAAGATTTTAAAGTTTTGTTCTTGGTTGGGGATACTTGCAAAAATCGTGTATTGTACTTATATAGATGACTTCACATGCTCACCACAAGCTTGAAAAATATTCTAATAGAAAATTTGTTGGACCGGTGAAAGGTGAGCTCTTAGCGTTTCTTTTTTTGAGTTTTTCAGAGGGTAATCGACAATGATACAATGTTTACATGAAGCTTGAGCAGACTCAAAGAATAGTGCAGATGTGTGAGATATACTTTAACCTTTCGAGTGCCAAAGTCGATTTTTGCCGCCTTTCATAAAATATAACGCAGACAATTTTTTCAAAATGTTCCAAAAATTTTGATCAAAACCTGTAGCCAATAAAAAGTTATGCCCATTTGGTCCAAAATTAGTAAAAAAATTAAAGGAAAATTTGTAAAAATTGGTAAAATGTTGCACTAAATTTTGATGGGAAAAATTACAGCACTCAAAGGGTTAACCTGTTCATGCCCAATGCCCTATAAACAAGGTGAAGTTTGCAGTCACAATTGATCACAAAAGTTTTGAGCCTTAGTGGTGAAAGATTGAAAAGGATTGTAGGAATTGTTTCTTCCTTTGCTTTGTTAAGATATATCTATATAGCCATGTGATGTTTTTACTGACTTAGTTTAAGTGCTATCCTTGTATGTATGCATGTTAGCAGTATTGATGTTCACATTTTGTTAAGCTGTATTATTTGCCAAAAGCTGCAACTGAATGTAACAAATGTCAGTTTCACATTTTAGCTGTTAATCTGGTTAATTAGGTACAAAAGTCATCAATCCATTAACAAGTTATGAAATATGCTAAACAATGAGATTGGAATTCAATTCATAAAATTTTAGCGTGTGCAAACAGGTGTCAAGAGATCGTTACCATGTGAGTATTTGGAGATTGACAGTCCACACGCCTAACTCAGTCACATATCCACACCATGCACATTATGTATGACAGTACCTGTATGGATACAAGTACTGGTATGTACTGTATATAGGGTATATGTGCATATGTAAATATATGTACAGTTCGGTATACTTAGGTATATCATTATATGCATGTGAATCTTCTGGTTTTGATCAGTGTAAGTGTTGTTAGTCTCCTGAGATGTATGGTACATACCTTTATTGTTCCAGTATTCTCTGCTATTTAATATTTCCATTGCGACTGTTTTCACAGTTTAAATTTTGTGAAGATCAAAAATTTAATTTCCTCCTTGAGTTAAGACAGGGATGGTGAACATTTTGAATTTCAAATATTTTGAATTTCAAATATCCAGTACTTAGCAAAATTTGCTCGTTGACCCGTGATTTGTCTTCATGCTTTGTTAAGGGGATTGGTTGAAGATTTTGAGGAAAGTTTGAACAAAAGTTAAGTCTTTCAATCTTTACATGTAAACTGCCGTAAGCAAGAATTCTGATATTTAAGATGATGAAAAGGCAGTAATTTTTCAATCACTACTATGTGATTTATCTTGAAATTTTATAATTTTCCACTTTGTGTACTTTCTTAATAAAACGTTAATCAGATGTAGGAAGCTCGTTCTCAAAAGACTGTTTTATAAATACTTGATAGAGACTGAATCACATCTGGATTGACTATAGAACACTGGCTTAATTATCATGTTAAACAAGAAATACACCTTAGTACGGTCGTTCAACTGAGGTATCAGTTTCCTGTATATCATCATCACAGCTGACAGAATCATTGTACCTGGTATGTTAGAATAGATAGGTTTAATGCGTGATAAGATCGCAGCATTTCTAAGTGAGTAATTTGCAAATGCGTACACCTTTTGTAGTTTAAGTAATACAATTACAACTTGTACATGTCTGCGTCAAGAATTCTACGACACTTGGGGCAAATATTGCTGGACCGTATTTTACAAAAAAATTCTGTTAGTTACGATCAGAATCAGCATGGAGTGATTGTGTTGCCGAGTATACCCTTGCAAAAGTTCAAAACAGATGTTTTTGTAGCTGAGATATGCGTGGGAGGCTGAAGTTCGCCCACACACGCTGTAGTACTTCAAGGGTGTTTAGATCTACAGTACATTCCCATACCGCACGAGTTGAGAATTTCAATCAAATTTTGTCAAACACAAAATATAATTTTGGGAAAAGAAAGATGAAATCGTGAAAGTAATGAGTTTTTGCAACTGCTGCACCCCACATATCATATGATGTGGTCAAGGTACGGAAATGAAAAATTTGATTTATATGTTTGCTTCAGTATTTTTCTTTACACATAAAATATATTTTTTACCGTAATGAAGATTTACTATTGAGTACGCTTGTATAATATTACATATGTCCCTGCTTACCGTCCGATTAAAGTTTTTGATAGTATTGATGGATGATGAATTGCAAATGCATTTAGGGTGTTATCACTAATATCAGACATTTCTGTATCAGGTGTTGTCAGACATTTCTGTATCAGGTGTTGTCAGACATTTCTGTATCAGGTGTTGTCAGACATTTCTGTATCAGGTGGACTTGTTTAAAGCAGAATGCGTCTCGGGGACAGATATTCAGACTCTCAAACTTATACAATTCTTTTCTGATCTACCACTTATGGGGGTTCATTTTAGTGTGCTTGGTATAAGAAAACTTTTCACCAGCTTAGTTTTTCGAAATTTGAAAATTTTATTTTTCTCCATAGAGTTAACACAGGGATGGCAGCCATTTTGAATTTTAAATATCAGTAAATCTTTAGTTATTTGTTTCCCCTAGAACAAAAATTTGCACGGTGACCCCCGATTTGTAATCTTGATTTTGAAGATTCCTTACGGAGAGTTGGAGGGAAAGTTTAAGTTTTCACTTTCGAGGGACATACGGTACTACCCTAAGTTGTTCTCAGTGTGGGTGTACATGTGTAGTGTGTGTGTGTTTTGCATCAGCGCTTAGGAAAGTATGTCAAAACTCTGCCATTACAAGATTGGACACTGATTGTAGAATAAACATGCTATTTGTTTGACACTCTTCTTGATACATGGAATTAATTTAAACAATGATTTACACTGTAGATGTAGCATAACAGTACTCAGAACAGTTTATATGCAGAATTAAGAACCATTCACATCTGATTCTAAAAAACCTTTGATTTTGTTCTGTCATGCTCAAATGCCCTTTTTTATCGTTGTGAAATTTAAGTGCAACTGGTATCTAGGTTGGGGTTAATATATGCCAATGACGCGATTCTAAGGACATGTCACCATGGCAACAACAAAAGATTATTAAATTACGCAGAGCTGGTCCCGTGATCTGCCATCCCCACTTCCTGTTTTATTGTGCAAGTTTTTCAGATGGTACAGATCCGCATTCATTCAGGTACGGGGGCTGAAAATGAAATTTATTGTCTGTCGGCATTAAAACTCGACCGTCCGTATTGATGACAGAAACACCAGCTGCAATCCAGTCGGTGAAATCCCCCACAACAGTGATACTGATCATTCATTAGACACAACTACCGATTTTCATTCACATTTTTACTAGCTAGAACCCATAGTCCATTTATTATCCGTCATACGGTAGGTAGCTAAATGGCAAAACCTACAGTATGTTTGTACCGGTGTACCAGCTGTTAGCATGGCAGTATTGTTGATCGGTTAATTTTTGAATGCGAAAAAAAAAAATAGGATGTTTTTGACATTTTCATGAGGATTTTTTCGTGGATGTATGTATAGTTTCGAGAGAAATAAATTTTGTGTTTTGCAGCTAAACAGTAAGCAATTTATAGATAGCGTAGGTTTATTGTATGTGTAGATTCTAACTTGTTATTTTTGATATGATTTTCCATGCATTATTTGGTAACGGAGCTTTTGTAGTATGTAAATAGGGATAAACAAGGCTTTAGTGTATGCTATTACAACTAGCTTTAACTATTTTGTGTTTACGCTGACAGTATAACCTGCAGAATCACATAAGATACATTATGGATCAATGAACATATGTTCTGCCTAGTTACTCACAAATTCTCTCAATATTGCCCCAGTTTACCTGTGCACTCATTTACATATCATTATTCACTATTTTGTACCATGGTAAAATTACAGGTGGATCAGTGTGTTGAATATAGGTCGGTTAATGGGTTGTTTTTGATTGGTTGTATAGCCACTGCTGTCACGGTTGTTCATTAAAGGGGAAGTTCACCAAGGCATATTTTTACATACCATGTGCTAGCTTTAGGGTCTGACACTTATTCCAGAAAAACTGTTTTCGCCATTTATAACGCGTGATTTCTTACAAAAAGGGATAAAAATAGTGGCCTAAGTTGCATTTTAGGGCTTCATCAACTCAATGTATTTGGAATCATGGGAAAAGAGCACCGGGCTTGGCGCTTTCATCATGTGATGTGGCAGGGACCATCTTTCGATGAGGCATTGTCCACTTACTCATGTTCATGCCAGGCTAACATAAACAATAGTTATACAAATACACACAGACTGGCATGAATTTAAATGACAATGCCATATCCAATTTTTGGGCAATTTTTGCAGATGTTGGTCAAAAAATTTTTTTTCCAAAAAGTACTTGTCCGATAGCTTTGAGATTGTGTATACAGGTTCCTACAGATGAACTACCAGTAGATGTAATATATTGAAATTATGATGAAATTTTGTATTTTGGGGGCAATTTTTGTCAGTTTTGGTCAAAGAATTTGTTTACCAAAAACTGCTTGTCTGATAGTTAACGATATTTTGAAATCTGCAGTTTTGTATTTTTGGTGCAATTTTTGCCATTTTTAGTCAAAAAAGTTGTTTCTCAAAAACTGCTCATATGATAGCTTTGATATTTGGTATACAGATTCCTAGGGGTTATCTTATTTATGATGTATGCAAATAATGATGAAATCTGTAATTTGGTATTTTGGGCAATTTTTGATGTGTTATGTCAGGCCATACTGAAATAAGCTATCAAAGATTTCCATCTTCTTCATCAGCACGTCACAAATAGTCATGCTCTACATAACAAAGTGGAGCTGTATTGGCTGTTAGGTCGCTCGTACTTTCTGAAACCAAAAACACGCACGTGACCCTGTTTAAACATTTTAACATTCACAATGTGAACACAAGTCCAACAGATGTATCCTCAGTGGTGAAATAAACCAGAGATGAATTGTATTTTCAATATTTTGCAATATTTACACAGTTATCCCTTCGCTATCCCTAGGACATTTTCAGATGGGGTCTTTTGTGGTGTTTTCTGATTTTTTGTGCTGGAATTGTTTATTTTTCCATTCCTCTTTGAAAAATACTTGTACCGGTAGCTTAGCATTTTCTGTAGAGGGAGTTCAAACACCTCTAGAGGGCGCCATGCCCCTGTTACCAATTATTATAAAGGAAGTATTCTTGTTTCTACACCTCATAGTCATATTCAATGTGTAAAGACTTGCTAGCATTTCAGTATACTTTTGTTTGAATAATGTCAGTCCATGCTGCCTTATTTGGTAATGCTCACGAATATTAATTTTTCTCATCGTTGAACGATCACAGTATTAAAGGAAATAGCATACATGCACATACCGGATGATTACAAGTATCTTTTCTTATACCTGTAAATGGATACATGAGTATGTCTACCGGCACACCATGCAAAAGTTCATGACTTTTACATGTTTTGGTAGCGTGATCCTGCGGTTTACCCTTACTACTATGGTATACCATTTTTGTAGGCGCCATCAAGTGGTGATTCAAATACAAACATTAATTTTCTGATCAGAAATTTGCCTTTTGCACCGGCGGAAGCCACCAACCTTGCAGTGTGTATGTAAACGTAGAGGAGCATTGGACTGGAAAATTACTTTTCTATACGCATGTCATATTTTTCAAGAGTTGTATGGTTGGTTGGTTTGATCTGATCTTTTGATGTGAAGGACTTTTTCAGGGCAAAACTGTGATGGCGAAAGTTGTGACTCTTTGTGTGCTCATGAAACAAAAAAAATAGAAGTAAATTTTCTGATCTTTCTCTTCCTAGATCCAATATTTCTACAAATAATACTTGAAACCCCCTCCCTCCTTCCTTGAAACCGCGATAACTCAATGTAACTGTATGGTAGGCAGACATCAGTCCATATTTGACTTTTTAACGGGTGGGAAAAGGGAAGGTGTGGTATAAATAGTTTGCTAAAACTGAATAAATCACACATGAATGATTTCAAGAAGTCTTCTTTTTCTGGAAATCTGAGATTTTCCAGACATCTTGTTTTTTTTGTGATATCTGAAAATTTAATATCTCTGCATAATGTGCTAGTACTGACTTTTGTTGGGGGCCATTTTGAATTTCAAATATTTGTAAATGTTAGGTAATTTTCTCCAATCTCAACATTTTGCACAGAAATTCTGATGTGTATTCTTGAAAATGGAAGAGAATGTTTTATACTTTCCATGGAAAAGTTTGAGCTAAAGTTCAAAACACATCTGTCCATAGTAAAATTGATGACCTTTATATTCTCCTTAAAATTCTTTAAGGTAGAATGCGCTTCGGGGACAGATATTCGGACTCTCAAACTTTTTCAGTTCTTTTCTGATCTACCACTTGTTAGGGTTCATTTTAAAGCTCTTGGTGTAAGAAAACTTTGACCGTGTTAGTTTTTAGAAAATCGAAAATTTTATCTTTTCTCCATTGAGTTAACACAGGGATGGCGGCCATTTTGAAGTTCAAAATATTGGCAAATCTGGGGTATTTCCTTTCTCTAGTACCAAAATTTGCATGGTAACCCCTGATTTTTATTATCACAACTGGAAGTTGTGATATAGAGGTGGTTTCAACCGGTGTTTGATGTCGTCCATTTCCGTAAACGACAAAAAGTCAAAAACTGCTAAACAGACTGCGTTGATATTTGATACCGATACATAGACTGGTTCCAAGGTTCCAATTCCGAAAAATGGAGCCAAACGGAGCGGCGGTTAGATAGTTTTGGGAAATTTCTAACCCCCCTTTTTAACTAATTGATTTTAGGGGTCTTTCATATATGTAGTTTTGGAATGTACACCAATCCTGCATTGTGGACTGTTTTATGAGTTGTGGAACAGAAATGAGGTTTTGATGAATGTTAGAAATATGCAGGATGACTGATTCGAAGTATAAGAGATTTCTATGCTCTTTTGGGCATCAAAAGCATTAAAAAAACCATATTTCATAGTTTAGATTCTCACTTTTGAGATGACCCTAGGCATTTGTTAAGTAAACATCCTTGAGTCAATATACAGACTTTGACATTCCAGAGATTAAGTATCCACAACTCACATGTTACAGTCTTTCACTACAATGGTATGGCCCAAACCCATTGTTATCAATGGAGAGTGTGGACCTGTCTACAGGAAATTGGGGTGAACAGGTTAGACAATGCCGTTACAAGTTGTAGGTTAGTTATCAAGGTAGCACCAGCATAGAGTCCTGAGCATCTGTCCATGTGTTCTCACAGCAAATTACAGGGAAAAAAATTATTTGAGAAGTTTCTCTCCTTTAAATAGAAGTATATTACAATTTAAACTGTCATGGATGGATTGCTCTCAAATGATCTGAAACACAGTTATTGCCCATTAGCAACAAATCTAAGCAAGATTTATGTAAAGTTCATGAACTTACACAAGTATTAGACAAAAGATGACCATGACTTTGCTACTTTTCAACATTTATTTCAATCAGATTTCCCCAGCTTAGTGTATAATTTTGTAATCTTAATTACTGTCAACTTACCGTAAAAACCCGATCAATTCGACCCCCCTATTAATTCGACCACCCTATTTTTTTCAACCAAACATAATTTTATTTGGGCCTTTCAAATCGACCACCGACTAAAATTGGACTTTCTCGATCTCTATTATTCGACCGAATTACATACCCTTCAAAAACTTCCTTCAGTTGGTGAATGAACGATATTTCAAGACATCGAAAACCACCGTTACGAATACGATGAACCACGGGTCAGACCAAAAGGCAGAAATGAGAACAACAAGGGCTTTGTAAACGGCTTTCAGATTGGTTTTCATTGGGTCACATGATTATTTTCGCTGAGTATGAAACCTCAGTGATTTATAGTGAGCTGGATCTCAGTCGCCCTCTTTCGAAATCTGCGTGAAGTTTCAGCGTGTGTGAAGTACCAACCCTCTAGTCTCTGGTTTTGTAACTATTTTCTCACCTTAATATCGAAGAAAGTAAGAATAAATTACCTACTTTCTCCTTTCTTATTGTCTTTTCCGAATTCTTACCATCCCGTGTCGATTGAAATTTACAGACTCTTTCTGTGTGTGAATCAATATCCCTTCCTAATTGGACAGATATTATGTTCTAAACAACAATGTTGCTTGTTCCTAAAACACATAGACAGATGTGCCCCGTGCACTAAAAGGACGAGTTTGCGAAATCTTTTGCGAACGCTGAAAAAATTGCTGAGGAAAAATCGATGTTACATGTCAGTAAGTACGGCCGCCGCCGCCGCGCCGTGCGTTCTTACCGACTGGGAACAGAGCCCGGGGAACAGAGTAATATTTTCAAACGCAAATGGGGACAGTGTCAAGGAAAGAGGAAGACGACGACTTATTTTTTCAAGCTGAAGAAATTGCTCTTTCTGGCTGTTTTAATGACTCAATCGAATATTTTTGTACCCAATTAATAAATCATAGACAATCTCAATTCTCGGTTTTTGGCAATTTTGTCGACCGATAAGTCTTTTCATCTTCAATATTCCATTCTAATTTCACCTATATAATATCCTAACCTCCTGTGACTTTCCTTCTAAACGTTGATTTGCCTTGTGCACAAAAGAGATGCTGTATTTTATGCCAAACGATGAAAAGATCCCTGAAGAAATAACCATGTATCAGTCAGTACGCCGACGGCAGGCGAAACCCGGACGGCCATGCCGATTGGGGACAGAGCAGAGTAGATCGAAACGCAAACGGGGTATTATTATAGGAAAGGCGGTGACTTATTTTAAAGCTGAATAAAGTGCTGTCTCTGGTTGTGTAAGTCTGTCGATCGAAATATATACATTTTGTTCCCAGTTGATTAATCATGGGGGATGGCAGTCTCGATCTCCCCTTTATGGTTCGATATTTACTGACTCGTTCCTTCTCATTTTTGTCAATCGATGAAAGCATTTTCGTCTTCCTTATTCAATCTTACTTTGACCGATGTGATATCCTGACCTACAGTGTCATTAGTTTACAAAGACGTTGCCCATGCGCCCGGTTGACGAGATATTTTGCAAAACGGTGAAGAAATATTATTATTTTATTAGCCGTGTTCACAATAATGACACTGGCTCAGAAAGAAAGAGAAGGACAAGAAAATGTATAACACTGAAATATTTGGACACGTACGGCCATACTGCATGGGGGCCCGGAGACATCGATGTCAGTCTTTCCGGACTGTTTACATGTAGCTTAGGGGATATCAAAGGAGATGAATCAGTTGGTTGAATAAAACAAAAGTTTTCAGACATATTTTATGTCAATGTTGTAAATGTTGGACTTTTGATTCGATTGAGAAACCAGAATCACCTACGAGAGATGTCTGTATTAAACACGGACGCACAATTCGGAATAGTTTGTTGTGCTACTGCCGATCTCAGTCGTGGTGTCTCTCTCCCATAAAATTTCAAAGCTATAGGCCTACACTTGTCGTTTCGATTCACAGGTAGCAGTACACCGATGACCAGATATTAAAACAAGTCTAAGCAATTTTACGCCGTGAACGTCCTTGAACCTATGGACGTGCCCATTGTTTTACTGCGCCCATTAGCGTGTAAACCCCTGCTCGTTCCCAGCAGAGTACTTTTTTAAAGTTCTGTACATCAGTGTACACTTTGTGTATAAGCCCTAAACCTAGTTTAATTCAATTATGGAAAGGTATTAGTAAAGAATAAAGGGTCGTTACAGTTGCTAAAATTGCGAGAAAAATGGCACGTTTTTCCAGTACTTTTACAGTTCTGTGCTTTCCATCCCCGTTACTCAAATAGAATAGTCCTATTCACAAGCGCTATTGTTTTAAATCACGTCCAGGATGTGCTGTTGATTTTCATTCTTTCGTGCAATTTCATTTGTTTGAAGCAATTATCCTTTCATTTGACTGCTCTGTGGGACTCTTCTGGATATGTGTTTTGGATAAAAAGAACTCTACAGTGAAAGACATAAACTTCGACGGTGATAGGTATACAATATCGGTTCGATGTGCGAAGATATACAGATTACAAGTTATTTTAGAAGTTCTCAAAACCATTAAAAATATTTCTGCGCGCCACTTATTGATCGTGTCTTCATGAGAACGTCCTTGAATCCGTGACCACGACCATTGTTTTTGAAGTGTTCGACGGTCGATGATCGGTAGATTATAATGAAGACACATGTTACTGAACTATCGTGTGTTTGTTAGCATGGTTAGGTAATAGACGGTGTAGTCTGTAGAGGCGATACGGCGAAATTCCAAGGCCCAAGAGAGCATGTGACGTACATCGCATGCTTTCTTACAACGAACGAGCCGTCGGTTTCCATAGCTACGTGAAATCCGGCCTCACCGATGTCCCTGTCCTGATTCGGAGAACAACTTTCAAGCTGCGAGTTGAGGTTCAGATGTCTTTTTTTCATATTCAAAAGGCTTATTGATTCACAGCGAACGCCCGTCTTGTTTTAGCACATGAGGGCAATTGAAAATTCAAAGCCAAATAGCCAGTGGGAAAAAATTACACCGGACGACTCGCTCTCACCAGCGGTCGCAATGAAAAAAAAATCGAAGTCTCTGAAGTCGGTATCATTGCTCCGCCATGTTTACTGTTAGTTGTACGGCCAGTTTAAAGTCACAGATTTTTCTTCACGGCAAAATTCATATAATTGCCATACCGCAAAGTTCCCTGTGCAATATGTCTTATGTCAATTTGGCAGCAACAGCGTCACGGACATTCGATCGATGGTGATACACTTTCTCCAGGCCGTGACATGTCACCAGTTACGAACTTTACCGGTTTTCGATACGAAATATGCAATATATTATCAGCGTTGTTCACGTTGTGTTTGAGTCTGATATCGAATATAACAGGAAAAAACTAACGATTTGAGAGACGATAGAGACCATGCCCGATACGGAAAAATTGACATCAACTACTTGCATTGAGCAGTGACCTGAAACTTCAGACTGATATATAAATGTCGACAATATAAAATATCGAAATACCGGAGAGGGAGAGAGAGAGGTTTACGCTGTCGCGATTGATTATACTGTTTCGGATATGACTTCGGTATAGACGATACACAGACATCGAAAATGTACACCTACTTTCCAGAAATTCGACTAATCTTATAATAAGAGTAGAATAAATATAAAAGTGTTGGTTGAAGTAAATCTACAGATGTTGGTTTTCCAAAGTTAGACAATACTTACAGAAATATGGTCATCATAGTCTTCTCTTAAAAACTATTATCTTCAACACCACGTTTCTTATGATCGGTGATGTCATTTTTATTATTTTTACAAACTTTCAATGCATCAAACGCCATTAGACTATCTCATCTGCCTGTCAGGGAGTTACTATATATTTCCAAGGGCTGGCACACGATGTCAACTTACGCGTCGTCCGTCGAGCGGCCGGTGGCAGTGTCACAGATCGCTCCATCTGTAATCGCGGCCACTTTGATTTTGATGTGACACCCAGGTGCGTTTGAGGTTTTTTGTTACCTAATTTGTCGACCTCAAAAAATTCACAGTCCATGCTTGAAGCAGTCTCAACATGGCAAACATGTCTCGCGTAAATTCCATCCTCGTCGTTCCAATTAATTCGACCACTAAATTATTTCGGCAGTTTTAATTTCCTAATAAATCGACGATTTTGAAATCGTAATTATTTTTTTCTGGTCGAATTGATCGGGTTTTTACGGTAGCTTTACTAACTTATTCTAACCTCATTATTCTTACACTAGTGTTATACCTTATAACCACAAAATTTCAAGAGATGCATATATGATTGTCACTTAACAAACAATTTACAAATACGTCTTCTGCTATTTCTCCATATACATATACATGTCTCTTTTCTCATAAAAATGAGCTTAAAATCGCAATGTGAAAAATAGTCTTTCAGCTATATGTTGCTCATTGACTTGTGGTCTGTCTAATTCACAGTGAGTGTGGTTGTTGATAAATGCCGATAATACTAGGCGGTCATTATGTCCAAGCGCCATTGGCGGTATTTTTTAACATAATGACCATAGGTCATTATCACATCTGGAAGTTATGATATAGGGTTAGCTTCAACCGGTGTCAGACAGACTCAGTGTCCATTTTCCGTAAACGACAAAAAGTCAAAAACCGCTGACAGACTGCATTGATATTTGGTACAGATATTCAGACTGGTTCCAAGGTTCCAATTCCGAAAAATGGAGCCAAACGGAGCAGGGGTTAGATAGTTTGGGGAAATTTCTAACCCCCCTTTAACAAATTGATTTTAGGGGTCTTTCATATGTGTAGTTTGGAATGTACACCAATCTGCATTATGGACTATTTAATGAGTTGTGGAACAGAAATGAGGTTTTGATGAATGTTAGAAATATGCAGGATGGCTGATTCAAAGTATCAGAGATTTCATGCACTTTTGGTAATTAAATTGATAAAAAACAACATATTTAATGTTTTAGATTTCTCACATTTGTTATGACCCTTAACATTACAGACTTGATGACATAACTAGCTGCTGGACCTGTTTACTGGCGCATTGATTTAAGACAAAGATCGTTTTATTTTGTGATTAGGACGTGTGATTTCGTAAACATAGTCTATTAGCCTGGAAATGTGATTTTTGCGAATATTGCTTACCCCACTGACAAACAGTGTGGTTTGAAAATGGCTGGAATTCGCTACTTCGGGACTTGTTTTGTGTGTGCATTTACTGACAAACTCCAAACCCGCAGCACCTACCCATTCAGTATTTCATGTACAGGTGTACCCAGAGATAGAGTAGTTTCACAATGTGCCAGTTGTGATCAAGTGCCATTGGCGCTATTTTTCTTGATTTTGAAAGAGAATGGTTGAAATATTCCCTAGGGAAAGTTTGAGCAAGTTTAAGTCTTACACTTTCAAGGTGCATACTACCTTAAAGTCTTAACCCTTTTCCTACCAAAGTCATATTTCACCATCAGGTCAAGTTCGTTAAAACTAGTGAAGCACAATACGTCCCATTTGGTGTATTTTAACAAAATATTTAACAGTCATGGCATTGTGAATGTCTGTTGAAAAATTTGAACCTTCATTATGTCAGAATTGGCCGCTGGTTGTGATTTACAAAATGTAAATTGTACCCTGTATGACTAAATACCACCGAAGCTGAAAATGTATTTGATTTATGCTGTGTTTAGATCATTGCTAAGTCTTACAATTACTATGCAAACCTGTGCAAATAACTAGGCTGACCGTACCAGGAACATACGGCAGACAGACCTTGTGCCTACATTTTCATGGCAATGATTGACATGGAAAAGTATGAATTACCAGTTATGTAAGATATTACACTAACTTCCTTTTCATAACAAAAACCCTTAATTGCTCTTTCAGCAAAGTCTAATAGATTGTGTCCTGTCTCACTTCCCGTGTCCATTGTACTGCCGTGGAAGCCAACGAACAACAAATGATTTATAAGTGCAACAGGAGAATTCATTCACCAATCTGACATCATTATTGAATAAAAAAGTTCAAATTTCTGATTAAAATATGATGATGCATTTGCAATATAAATATTGTAACAGATAAATTTATACATTCATAAGAAAGAGAGATTTGTCAATAAAATAGACAAATATTATAATAAATAAATAATATAATACGTAAACAATTTGTTTATGATGTAGCTACTCTTGAGTAGGTTGGAATATAGTTCTTTGTTCAGTGTCTTTTCCCTGGCGCTTGTAGCTGCAAGCAAGCTTTTCTTTTCAATGTTCATTGTATGTGATGTATAATCTTCATTTCCAATGTCAGTGGGGATTATTTTAATTCTGAGGAAGTTTATTAGTGTTCAATAAAGTGTAATATCTAAGAGATGGGGAAATACGGAGAGGCCGGGAGGGTGATGTGTGTTCTAAAGCAGGGATGTTATCTCACAGTTGCAGCACCTGAGGCATTGAGGTTATTGAACCCTTGAGTGTGGACACAACCTGTAGGAATGTCAGCTTGAAAGAGTTGAAAAAAGCTGTTACAGAGTAAACATAGTGGTTTTTGTTGCTGATTCATTGGTGTCGCACACAGTGCTGGTTCTGAAAACTTTTGATAGATTTTTTTCACTATCAAGGATATTACATATTTAAAACATCAGTAAGTCTGGGGGTCTAGGGTCTGGACCATCACTGTGGCGCTTATAGGTATTACACATTAGTGGAGTGTAGCATAGCATGTGCCACATTATTTCTGCGGACAGAAATTCTGACAAATTTTATGGTAGTCAACCCAGTGTTTATTGCTGTTGCTTGTACCGGTAGTCTGCTACCTCAACATGTGATTTATAATATAGTCTCAATCATGGCATTGGCAAATACAAAGAAGCCATTCTGTCGTTCATCATGTTGGGGTTATTTCTGACAGCCCGATGTCAAAAATTTTAGTCGAGTAAAAATTTTTGCATTTTGATGATGGAAATGAGATATCCTTTGGAAGAGATTCGAAATTTCTTCCAAAAACCTCTCACCGTTGTCATTTTCCTGTACATACATGGATGAGTGTGGTAAACTATCCACTGAGAATCACAGCCATTAATTTATAGAAGCCATACAGTCATCTAGAAGCTACTATTGTCCCGGGATCAATATTTATCAGTAAATTTTTCTCATTCCTGTATTACATAATAATTGTTATTTTTTCTTCGTTTTACATAAACTTAAAAGCAAAACCGTATGTCCACCTTTCATTATCATTATCATCATTAATATTATAATTATAATGATTATTATAATAATACGATTACTGTTGAGCGTATTTGCTCTAAGGATCACAGTCTCCAAAAGGTCATTATTCTAATCAGCATTCACATTTACAGTTCATCTTTATTTTTGTAGTGAATTTTTTCCTCTTTGTTCTGATTGCCCCAACAGGAAGTGAGCGGTAACCAAGTGTTGAACAGCAGTCAGGTACAGGTACTTCAGTCTGCCCTAGCTGCCACGTTATCGGTTCCAGAGGAGAGTGTCGTTTTACAAAATAGCCATGTGAGTAACTGTATTGCCATAGTATGCCAATGTGTATGGCGCTGTGGTGTAGGTGATGCGTGCCGTTGATGTATTCTACTTTGGGGTAAAATGCATGTTGTGGAAAGATTATTTGAGTTTTTAAACAGTAACTGGTGACAGAGAAATGTTTCCAAGTGACACCCAATCATTATTGTAATAGTTTTGAAAAATGGTCAACTAAAAACGGATTATATGTATAGATTCTATCGGCTTTTATTTCCATGCAGTCATTCTGAGTAGCATTGTTCCTTGTTTATCTCTCATGAAAGTATTTTTAAAGAACTTTGCTTTCTCAAGTTTGACTTCAACCAGAGCTGTTACATTTTTTGACATCCAATTATTTGTGTCACTTCATCATTCATGTACCGGTACTCTACCAACTCATGAATAATAGTTTGTAACTTTTGATAACTTTTTTATTTTCGATGTTCTAGAAAACATGCATATTTTCATGTTTTTTCCCGAGGGATGTTCAAAATCAGTGAATTAGCCTGGCCAACGCATTATGCATCGTTTTACACTGTGCAATGTTACAATTGGCAAATGAGTTCTAGTTGGGACTGAATATCAATCATCACTCAGTACCCCGGACATTACAGACATACAGACTTATATTGACAAATTGGATGCTAGGCATATTTGCATGATTTTGGGAGAAGAACGACAAACATGTTTGAGCTTTCATTAATCACCAACGTACTTTTGAAACACTGTCGACATTTGTGGTATGGGTTCCACAGGACCTTTGCTTGCATTTCTGACAATCTCCTTCCCTCTAACTCTATTGGCCAAAAAAAATTAAATTTACAGAAAGGTTATGAGAAGGTATCATTAACCCTATAAGCGCCAAAGTCAATTTTTGTCACCTTCATAAAATTTATGCCAATCATGTTTTTCTAATTTTTTGCAAAAAATTTTGATGAAAAATTGTAGCAAATGAAACGTGATATCTGTTTGGTCCAAAATTATCAAAAAAATATAGAAAAATTCATGAAAATTGGTAAAATGTTGTACCAAACTTTTGGTGGGAAAAATTACAGCAGTCAAAGGATTTTAACTCTGCAGACTTCCAAATGAGTCCAAATGTACCAACAGCACACAAGAAATCAATTATTATACTGGATTGTCAAAATTGTTGTGTTCACAAAACATGTTCCTACCAGGAGTTTATGAAATTATTTTTCCTCGGCGCCCTAACCCTTTCAGCACCATGGTTTGGTCCAAACCCATTGTGATCAATGATGACTTTTGACCTGATATAACAAGGAAGTAGGGGTGAACAAGTTAAATAGTCATCTGTGTGTCATCCTTTCCACAGGGCAATGTTTTCAACATGTATGTAATTAGTGAAGCTCAAGGCGGCGTTGTCGATGGGAATCTTGTGCCAGCAGCTGATGTCGAAAGTCAATTAAATGTAGAAAAAGTGAATAGGCAACTTCCGGGATTTTCTGTTCTGAATGTCTTACCTCAGGTAAGTTCCAGAGCTCATGGCAACACCTCATGTAGTGTACCGGTACACAGCAACCAGTAGATGTCCCTTCTGGTGTACAAAGTCAAAGTGTGTCCCGCAAATGTTTTCCAGAAAGATTGTTAATGCTGATGCATTTTTACACTCAATTGCTACCCCTTACCATACTTTCTTGTCAAACTATCAAACTATAGCTGCAGGTAGCTTCCTGATGCCAAACTTTCCAAGTGAAAACGTGATTTGACAGAGTCAGATCATCAATCAATCAATCAATCAATCAAAAGCATTTATGTAGCGCCAAAATCCATTACGAGGTAATGTTCTAAGGCGCTGATGGTTTCATCACTGACAGTAAAAAAAGTGAAAGATTATCTGTCATTGTGAAAGTGCAAAACTTTATAAACTGTTAACCTTCGTTTACATTGCTGGCTTTATTGTCCGATAGATTCTGTGGAAAACATAGGTTCATACTTACGATACCATGTGCCCGTCTTACATAGAAATTTTCTAGCTTTTTGAGTAAAACTTATAATCCAGGAAGCTATTTTGAGTCATCCTTGTATGAAATGCAATATGAAATATGAAAAAAAAGTTTTGTGTGTGAAAGATATACCTGCAGTCATTGGGAGATCATTTGTACAGTAACAGTACACCATATAACTGGCGTAATTGCTTCAAATTTTCAGCTTTGATCAATAGTGAAAGGGCCAGCAGCCGTAACCACTTTGTTATTACAATTATATTAGAACATGCTTAAGGAAGTAGAACAAGAAACTGTTGGTGTTATTAACAACATAAAAAGTGAGGAGATTATTAAAAGTTACAGCCACTGCCCTTGGAGTTGATTTTCAAATTTTCTTTAAAAACAATGATATGTTTGAATTACTTCAAAGCATGGAACATGTTTACATGGAACATGTTATAGCATACATTTTTGTACCCCAACAAACATCAAAGAGCCTCTTGAAACTGAAGAAAATTTCACAGAGCATCATTCTTGTATTCTTGTCTCGTTCAATACTTGATACACTCACAGAGAAAATGAATGGAAGAAATCGGAATTCTGTTGAGGCAGTACGCACCTTGAAACTGAAGGACGTAAACTTTTGCTCAAACTTTCCTCAATGAAATTTTCAACCATTCTCTTACCATATCAAGAATAACTAATCAGGGTGTGAACGTGCACATTTTGGTTCAAGAGAAACAAATACCTGACATTACCGAGTTTGAAAGTCAAAATGGCCGCCATCCCTGTGTTAACTCTGTGGGGAAAAATTAAATTTTCGATTTTCAATAAATGTATGTTCCTTACTCCGAGAGCTTTGAAGTGAGCCCTCACAAGTGGTGTATTATAAAACAATTGCAAAACTTTTAAAGTCTGAATATCTGTGCCCAGTCTACCTATAACATTGTCATCATACTGTTACAGGAACGACATACCATCAAATATGATGATGTACCTTTCTGGGAAGCTAGTTACTTTCCTTATGTTATAGGAGCACTTGCCGCTTTGCTTGTCTTACTACTAGCCTTGGTAAGTGTTTTCTGTACTCAGAGTCGCCAACATCCCTGTTTCTTTTCCTTTGTGTGTCTTTCTGTTTCTATTTACTCCAGGGAGTTTTCAGTCTCTTTTATTCTCATTTTAAATACCCTTTTCACATTTGAGTAATTTTTACCAGCTCTGCCTTAGATTAAAATATTGGTTTGGTTCACTGTTTAGCATGACAGGCAGTCGTAAGCTGGGTGAGAGAGAAGTGTAGATTTATGCAAATTTATGCAAATCACCTAATTTCCTTGCAGCTTTTTTCTCCCCGTTTCAGTATTTCAAAAAAATTCAGTTCTGGCCATGACGAATTTCGTGAAATTTTCACATTATGCTGTTTGAATACTATGTAAAGAAAATAATTTTGTTTGGCAATAATGCTGATACGTAAAATTGCTTTGAAAAATGATGTATTGGTTGAGTGTAAAGCCACCTTAAATCTGTAAGAAGCCTGACACAATTTGTATTCTCACATAGCATTCTGACAGAAGCCTGAGAAAGTTGCATAGCTGCTAGCTTTTTTGTCCAGTAGAACTCTTGGCATTGTGTATCACCTCCAGTGTGAGATTTGGAAGTTTCCACTCGATCCATGGGAGTGGTAGCTGTATCTTAAAAACTAACATGATATTATTAAACATTATGATTTCTCTGTCCTGTAGCACTGATAATAAAGTGAACTTTCCTTCTGTTTTCTGGCTGACTCATACAACAACTGTAGTGTCTATGTTTTATTGAAATTTATTGAAGTTCCATAGGTTAGTAGCCCTGCAGTCTCAGCAATCCCTGATAGAACATGTGTACTAGATATTTGTAGAATGACCCTCTTATCTTCCATACGGAGCTGAAAGGGTTTCCGGAGTTAGTGTCAGAAAAATGTGTTTTCCATTGTGATATTCTACTGAAAACATCTGTGTGCATTTGTTTGTATCATTTCAAAGTGGATGCTCACAAAAAAACGAGCCTAGCATTTCATTCGACATGAAAATGCAAATCACACACTCTGAAATATCATGCAATTCCCTTTCATCTCTGGAATTTTTGTCAATCTCTTCCCATTGTTTTCAATGGGAAGGAAGACCCTTTTTTTACGGAAATCAGTGTGGTAACAATAAGGCAAATGTTTTTATTTTCATTCAACATGAAAATGCAAAGGTTCTCGCATACGCTTGCAGACATATTGCGTTCAGTGAGTGTGCCAGATTTTGGTGCTTTGGATGTGCCTGGAAATTGAAAGATTTAAACTTTTTGCGAGGAAACTTCAAACCATTCCAAAATGGAAATCAAGAATAAAAATCACAGGTTACCATTTAAGATTTGGTACAAGAGAAACAAATTGCCCACTATTTACTGATGTTTTAAATTCAAAATGGCTGCCGCACATCCCTGTGTTAACTGTATTTTGAATATTAAATTTTCATTATTAGCAAAACTTAGCCCATGAAAGCTTTCTCACTCCATGAGCTTCAAAATGAACCCCCACAAGTTGTAGGTTAAAAAAATCAGTGTAAATATATGTCTCTGAGACACGTATTCTACCATAAACCATTGTTCCAAAGTATTGTCTTTGTATGATAAATCTTCTCTGGTCTCTCTAGATTTGTTATTGTTGTATTAAAAGAAGAAAACAGAAGAAAGAAGAGAGAGAAGCCACACATGTCTTGTACCCACCAATCAAACCGGAGTTCAAGTCAGGGCGCATGATTCAACCTGAATCGGGCCAGATGTACGCCCCTGTAGCTCGCAGTCAACCAATTAAAATCATCAAAGGGTTACAAGAAAGGTAGGCGCACCGGAAGATTACTGGGTCCAATCGTCATTATGAAATTAATGGAGTTTTCTTAGGGGGCCCTGTTATGGCATTTCGAATAACTGGACCCCCTAGGTATGTCTTGATTTGTAAAAAAGTTTCGCTGAAAGCAGAAAGGTAAAGACCACACACATACATGGGTCAGTCTGTAGGAAGTGTCATTAAATTTAAACTCGTCGATATTGTTTCATCAGCTCCTGCTTGCTATACCAGTATGTGTGCACAGCTTAGGGAGTGAATGGGGATCAGTTTGTGTCTGTCTGTATGTACGTATATCTATCCTTCTGTACTTCTGCTCCGTCTTGAAATTTGTTGATATCTTTGATGATGATGTTGTTTTATAGGCGAAGTTCCACCGCCTCGCTGACGATTGACTTGAATGGCAAAGGAGGGGCACATGGAACTCATTATGGTTCACCACCCAAAGAAAGGTAAGTCAATATGTCATGTGAAGGTAGCAGGAAGCAGTTGTATGTATTGAGGGTAATATTGATGTTCAATACAATATACTACCCTTTTCAGAATTAGAGCGCGAAGCCACTGCAGTGAACTGCAATAAAACTGCTCACACTAATTAGTTTCAGCTGTGACCAGCTGGCAAAGTCGACAACATTGTATGTCCCATGCAGACAGTTTGTCTGGGGAAGTTGAAATAAAAAAGATTTTTACATGGACCAGTGCATGGTAATGTTACATTGTATCTTAATCTTGAACACAGGGTGCCAATCGTAAACTCTCATTTACAACTCGAGCCTCAGACAGAGCTAGTTTTGCCTTTGTACAAGCAGACTTTTTGGTCTTTACCAAGTAGCCTTGTTCAACACCAAAGTGGCCACGGCTACAGCTGAAACTAATTAGTGTAAGCATTTTATTGCAGTTCACTGCAGTGGCTTCGCGCTCTAATTCTGAAAAGGGTTGTAGTTGAAGGCAATGGTAATTTCCTTAAGGCAATATCTGACCTGAGTATAAAAGAGCAATAAATGATTCAATTTTGGGCAATAACTTGTCTGAGTGAGGGCAATAACTTGTCTGAGTGAGGGCAATAACTTGTCTGAGTGAGGGCAATAACTTGTCTGAGTGAGGGCAATAACTTGTCTGAGTGAGGGCAATAACTTGTCTGAGTGAGGGCAATAACTGTTTCAGTTTAGTGTAAGCACTTGTATTGCACTTCCCTTCAGTACGAGATTTGATTTTGGATATCACAGTTGATTGAAGTGACTCGGGTATATCTGACATAAATTCAGGGCAGTAGTTGATTCGTATTGCGTTCTGTGCAGCAACATGCTCCAATACTACCCAGGTATAGTGATTTCTTACAAACTTGGAGGGAAAAATCCAGCTTCTCTGCAAATTAACTCTTGAGTTGACTGTCAACCTGTTTGGTCTTAGCTTTAACAGCTGCAATTGTTTAGTTGAAGGCCTGAAGACTAAGGCAACTGACGTGGATCCATTAATCTGATCCGAATGGAGATATTAATAACCAAACTGCCTTGCTAACAGCTATGATATGTGTATCATGTTATTCACACAGTTCAAGTGAAGAATATTTATCCTCTGCTGGTAACAGAATGACAAGAAAACAATTACGCAATTCTTTAAAAAATGTTCGAGCTCTCCATGAAGAGTTCTGGGTAAGTATCCGTATCTACAAAATCACACCTCTGGACATTGAGAGGAAAATCACAGAGATGTGAATAATCGATACCTATCTTGTAATTAGTTTTGCTGATACTTATCTTTTTTTACAGCTCCATAAATAATGACAATGAATAATTCCTTATCATTTGCCTTGAGAAAATCAGCCCACGGGTACATTCACAATTCAGCTCTTTTGATGATTGGCTAGTTTGTGAAAACAGGGACAGTCTGAATCCGAGCGCCAGTTGCTTTAACCTATAATGAATTAATATTGCTCTGTTTTTGTTTTTAACGTCAACTACAGTTTCTTGTTCTACTTCCCAAAGCATGTTGAGATACACAGTATTCAGCTTGTCAACTCAGCCTGTACGTTGTTATTGTTGACAAGTGAATTATGGTCCGCACTAGAACTCAAACGTAAACAATAACAGTGCATTTTACACGCATAGATGCTGTATTGACAAGCTGAATAGTTGGTGTTTCAATATACTTTGGGAAGTTGAAGAAATCATCAAAAAGTTATAGCTACCAGCCCTTTTAGTTTGTTCGGTTGTTATCTATTTGATCTGTTCCCATTGCTGTATGTGTATTTTGTTTGTACGTTGAGGCACACATGTTGCTCTCATCATGAAATGCTCCTTCAATTTGCCTTACACATTATTGTGACAATTACGGAGTTTAGAGAAACCAATTTCCTCAGGGAGAGGGAAAGTGTTACTTTAAAGGTTAAAGAAAAGAAAAATTAACATAAAATTAAATATAGATAAAGAATAGCTGGAGAACATGTATGGAGTTTAGAGTTTGATTGCTTTAGAAAATGTAAATTTCCACGGTAATATTCCACTTTGCATCTTTCGGCAAGATGAGCTTGATTTATTGCCTTGTGATGTAGTCGATGCATGAACCGGAAATAGTGTTACTATTAATAATATTTTTACAATTTTCTTACCAACAAATTGGACCTTTTTAACTACAACTAAAATAACATTCAGTAATGGGCCCAATTTTCCATCGCTCACTGAATTGAAAATGAGTAATAATCAAGTTTATGTATAAATTTTAGAAGGTGCTGGTTGATGGGAATCGCAGAGACCGTCGCATTAAAATAATTCATACATTATTAAAGCTTGGTTGATGATTTGCTCAGAAACTGCAGGTCACAGGAAAGGTGTAGAAGTTGAACGACCGTCAAAAGTGTTTTAAAGGTCTCAAACTTTGACTGATGTTTGTAGAAGTTAAGTCACAGATGTATTCACTAATGCAAAACTGGGACAGAGTGTTTTCTGCACAGACTTTAAATGTAAAGCCAGTAGGATTGTTTGTTTTATTCCGATAATATGATTTGCAGCCAACTAGTCAAGTGTTGTGGGGGGGGGAGAGAGAGAGAGAATGGGGGGCAGGCAGGTAGGTAGGTTGCTTGCTGTCTTTCTGACCCCTGATTAAAACTGGCAATTACGATTTTTGTCAGGAGCATTGATGTGTAGGGCTTCCTAACAATGAATAGTACTGTCATATACAGAATTCACATTGATAACAATGTTCATATTGTCACGGTATGTATGTTTTAATAAGTGTTGTGTGCATTTGTGTTGTTTTAATTGCTGCTTAAAACAATGAAACTTACAGTGGGTAGCTGTAACCATTGACAGTTGAGTGAAACACTGTCCTTGCTGTTACCTTGTACTTCCTAATTGCTCTATTGTCAGCACTGGAAGTTTTTGATTTTGTATGGAGCATGTCCTTTCCGTTACAACGTAAATAGAACAATAGAAGTAAAAACTGAAGTCAAACAATAGGAAACATGAATATCAAGCTAAATGAAGAAGATTTTTCTTAATTTGTCGCTGAAGAAAGCAAAGTCAAAATTTGTGGGGATATCACTGCTGTGTAGTGATAAAGGCTTGCAATTTCTGGCTATACATCATTGCATGCAGACGTATGGTCTTTCAACATTTGAACATCCATCATAGATTTCTACTCCATCAATTATTACATTTGTATTCTATAAAGCCATTCATCCCTATTATCTGTGGTACATAGCCATTGCTTCAGCATTGTTTGTGATACTATGTGGTTGAAAGTGGGGGAATGAAAGGGGTCATTTCTTTCACCACAATGGTTTGGCCCAACCCTATTGTTTTCTATAGCAAAGTTGGACCTCTGTACTGGGAAGTGAGGATGACAAGAGTTAATGTAACCTTTACCCAAACAAGAACTTAATTTGTTCGTAATTTACTCATGATAATGGAAAAATCCACATCCATCGTCTGCATGAAGGTATCAAGATTAAAAATGAAAATGTAAAAATGTTTCAAATTAGTCAGTGGATAGATTCCGATGGAAAAGCCCAGCTGTTTGACCCAGATAACTCTCATTACAATATAACCTATGCCAAACGCTGCATATAAACCAAACTAGTTCATTTTAAACTGTTGTCTCAATCTCATGTTCATAGACAATGTGTTCTGAGACCTTTCCTACCCAGGCGCCTGCTGGATATCAGATATACATATTTGACATTTGCTTTTCCCAAGGTTTGTACGCTACACCTCCACTCTCAACTCTTTCTTCTCTGTACACAGGACATCCCCATGAATCATCCGGAGAGTATAGACGTTCCGGGATCCGGAACCAAAAACCGATACCGCACCATCCTACCCAACCCCAACTCCAGAGTCCTGCTACCAGAGGTGAATGATGACCCCTTGTCAACGTACATCAATGCAAACTATGTCAGGGTAAGTTGAAAACTCAGGTACTTGTGAGGTCCAATATGAATATCAGAACTCTGTTACATGTTCATGTCATAATATTTCTGTGTTTCTGAGCCTTGATGGACTGGTACAAATACAATATATAATCACATATACTCGGTAGTATATTTGTTGCAATACAAATTACTTCAAGCACAGGGTAATAATATCTGTTACTTCAGTTTCATGCATCTAGCAAATATTTTATATTTTATTTAAAACGCTCTGCTTTTAGCATCTAGCACTGTGATTTTCCACAGGGACATCTGTATACTTGAATATCACTTTTCATTGGGAATAGTTTTGATAAAAAGTTTCAAAAACATCTGAAAAAAATAATGCATGGATCTGAAAAAAATTTGTCCAGGGTTGTATTTATGAAGGCAACAAAAATGGCACTTAAAGGGTTAAAGGGACAAAGTCTGCCATTTTTCATGAATTTTTGTTTGATATGAGATACTACCGGTACTTATATTGTTTGATATGACCATGCATATATTTGACCCGGTTTTAGACACGATACATGAAACCATCGCGAAAAAGAATTAATGGTCATGTTTATTAATTCTTTTTTGCGATGGTTTCATTAATTTGTCTGAAACTGGGGTCGAATATATTCTTGGTCACCCATTCATTTAGTATCTTTCAACATGTCAAACAATATAAGTAGTATCTCGTATCAAAAAATTTAGGAAAAATGGCCGACTTTGTCCCTTTAATGCAGCATGCTTGTTAACTGTCAAAATGCCTGAACTGTTGGAATCATGTAGGATATTCTAGACGTTTCCTTCAGTTAGCTCCATACCAGTATAACAAGATATAAATTTAAGAGAACTTCCGCTTGTGAGCCCTCTTCAATTTGACTCTAGAGGGCGCACTACAATGATGTTTGCATGCTGACAAGGCAGTACATTGCTATATTACAGGGCTATGATCACGAGGAGAAGGCATTCATAGCTACGCAGGGAGCAATGCCACACACTATCAGTGATTTCTGGAGGATGATCTGGTTCACAGATACTCCCATTATCGTCATGATACAAAGATTAAAGAGAGAAATAAGGTAAGAACAAGACTTGTGTTTCGTAAATTTTATAATTTTCAGTGTGTGGTTGAAGAATAGTAGACACAAGTCTTTTTGATGCAAACTAAGGTGCCCTTCAATTAAATTCTTTGTTTGCCATCAAATCTTTGTTCCTAAAACCTACCCTGCCAGGTGAAAAACCACAAAGAAACACACACTGTGTAAATACATACACTAATTTTCCTTTTCCTATGTACTTCTTAGACGAGGTAAAGAAAATTGCTACATTTTAAATATCTTGACACTGTGTTCATTTTTCATTTTTTTTATGTGAAAAACCTACCTGTCATGGACAGCAAACAAAATTTTTTGTGAATGTAAAAAGGTTTTCCTAGGCTTGGCTGGGCTGTTTGTGGCTGTGTAAACTCTCCCTAGTGTGTGACCATAACAACTCCCTAGTTTACTGGTGATTAATACGAAATGTCGTTGGTATCCGCTAACATTGCCCAGTGTTTATGCTGGTGTCGTCTATATGCTGACCCCTTTGTTCCTTCAACAGATCAAACTGTTTTGTGAAACTTGTCCACCAAAAAACGTTTCAAATCTGCACATCTTCACTTGGATGTCAGTAATCAACTTTTTTTCTAGTGTATATCTTGTGTATTGAGTTATCCAAGTTAGGTCAATCTCATATTTGTTTGCCAACAGGTGAAGTGTGAACACTACTGGCCTCACCATAAGCAAGATGTTTACGGTGAAATTGAAGTCTGCGTGGACAGCACAATAAAAAAAGACGGCTATATACTTAGAAATATGACTCTCAAGGTAAGAATGGTGTGAAAAACCACTTACGTATATCACTTTTAATTATTATTACTTGTTTGTGGAAGAGTGTATCCAATTGATGTGTTCAATATTGTAATTCCTGAAACCTATGGTAAAACAAAAGTATTACTATTGTAGTCGTTGGGGGCGCTCTCAGTGAAATTTTACATTTAGCTTTGTAGGGCATAAGTAGGATCAAAAACCAGCTACTGTTTGTTACAGTTTGTAAAAAGCAAGCTAATTTATTTAACTTTGTTGTTGTTGTTGTTGTTGATGACATGCAGTACTTAGAAGATACCAAGCAAGTGAAGCACTTCTGGTACACTGCCTGGCCCGACCACAAAACACCAGACACAGCGAAACAGTTACTAGAGCTGGTTGAGGAAGTGGAGCGTTGTCGTCTTGATGAGAATGAAGAGCCAATCGGACCAGTTACCGTACACTGCAGGTAATGTTGAGACACATTGTCCTGTCAGTACTTTTGGTGATTTTCAGCTGAGCAGAATAGAACAATGAAAAGATGAATAAAATAATCAAATGAGGAAACACATTAACCCTTTGAGTGCTGAAATTTTCCAGCCAAAATTTTGTGCAAAATTTTACCAATTTTGTAAAAAACTTTTTGTAATTATTTTTGGCAATTTTGGACCAAATGGACACTACATTTAATTGGCTACAATTTTTGGGAAAAATCTGAAAAAAATTGTCTGGGTTACATTTTATAAAGGCGGCAAAAATTGACTGAGGCGCTGAAAGGGTTAACAGTTGCGAATGGACAGAAAGTGAAAGTTTATAAGCTTTAGTCAACCAGTGTGTGTATTACAAATTGATTTGTGTAATAACATTTCAATTATTTGGCTTGTGTCACTACTACTTTTTGAAATAGAAATATAGAAATACTCATTCTCATGTGTAGAAAGCATTAGAATTGAAAAGACTTGATTTTTGTTGACCAGTTTCTGTTATGAAGAGATATGTACAGCTATTTACAAAAGGAGAGACTGGGATATTTGAACATTTTCCATTATTGAAACACAACCTGTCTCATGCCTGAAAATAATAATGTTAATCAAGTCACTCCCATGACAGTAATGGAGGTGCTTAATCAGATTTACCCAGCCAGGTGAGGTCAAATCTGAAGTTTTGTTCCATGCGATGGTCATTACTTTAGCTCTTTACTGTATATTTTGCATCATCAGTGCCGGTCTGGGTCGTACTGGATGTTTCATCGCCATCAGCATTGGAGTCAGGCAGCTCCAGGAAGAAAGTATGGTCGACATCCTGGGTATAGTCTGTCAAATGAGACTGGATAGGTAAGAAAGAGTAAAGATTTTGGGGGGGGATGGAGGGAGGGGCGGAGGGAGGGATGGAGGGAGGAGGAGGGAGAGAGAGAGAGAGAGAGAGAGAGAGAGAGAGAGAGAGGAGAGAGAGAGAGAGAGAGAGAGAGAGAGAGAGAGAGAAGATTGGAGAGTCTGTGAGAGAGTGTGTTCATATATATTATAGATAAAATAACAGAGTGAAGAAAGAGAAGGTGACAGGTTTGACTGGCAGACACAATTAAACAAAGGAAATAGTTGGGAACATCTTTGCTTCTATAAATAGGCCAAAATACTTCCACTCCATATGATATTTGGTGTTTACCTCTGCACTCAGTAAAGCTTAATGTTTTCACCCGTTTTGTTGCAGGGGAGGAATGATCCAAACAAACGAACAGTATGAATTCATTCACCAGGCGCTGTGTCTGTATGAAAAGTATCTGCCGGACCCCGTCATAGATTGATGATGGAGAGAGGGACACTGCTGTGCCCAAAACTATCAGAGGAGAAATTCTCATTTAGTCTTTGCAGTCAGGTTTCCACTGCCATTGAAGTCTCACCGTGGACTTAGCTTCAGCACAGAAGGAGATTTTACCCATTCACCACCGAACTGTTGTACCTACCCATGGTTTTCAGTAGGATAGGTGGATCAATACACTCGAAAATAGGGATGGATGGGTTAAAAGAACGCAAGGTCACTGCCAACAACGTAGTACTGATGAAGATAAGTCTTCTAGATTAGAGTACAGTGTCTTTTGTCAGGGATTGTTGTAAGTTTTCTATTTTAATCCTGCCACCCCCACTTGGTTGCAGTATGGAATGACCGTACTGTAACCTGTCAGTGTGTTAGCGTACAGTGTTATAAATAGGGGTGGTCAGTCTAGTGCAATGTATCAAATACTCTCCCTGAGACGAAGTAAAATACAAACTATCAACGCATACAGGTAGTTCATTATGAAAGCCATTTTTTAACCTTCAATATTCACTAAAGTAACTGATTTAAAATCAGTGAATGATTGTCTTCTAACACATCATGGGACCAAAATAGATTCAACAGTAGCAGTTTTAATGCTGATGTCTTGTCAGGGTATGAATTCCTTTAGGACCAAATAATATTCATACACACATACATAATATATATGCATCGTCAATGTTATATGACAGGGTAGATATTGTACTTTCCTGTCTTTGTAGCTTGTAGGAGTATGAGTTATAATTATGTCAGCTAACCATATTTTCTGCAGAGACTAATATTATCAAGTCTAGTCAGAGGTACACATGCTCACATTTGGAGAGTGTATCAATGTGTAGTTATACCACTGTAATATACAGTGCATTGATACTTGAAGCAGGCTATTTTATTTGTGCCTAAGGAGCTCTTATAAGTATACCACTGCTTCTTGTGCTAGGTAGTTTGCAATATGGGCAGTGTGCCAAGATAACTATTTCTAGTTTGCCTAGGGAGCTTTTTATGCAAATCATTTTATTTCTACCAATGTACGGGTACTTGTCAGGATGATGTATAGCATAATATAATGCCTCTTGAGCTGCAAGTGTTTCAATGTTTTGCTCATGAAGTGCATGTGTGAAACCCATTTTGTCTCTTAGAATCGTCCAATAGTGAAACCAGCATCTGGCAAATTTGTAAGTAGCTAGACATACAATATATTAATCATATCTAAAAGGGCTGCAATTGCCAGCATAAGCTGTGAGCCACTCACAGAGAGGGCCCCCCAGGATATTTGTAATTAGCAATGTCAATCACTGAAATTTTGCCATGTGTTTTACAATGAATATGGATTGAATGAAGACTTAGGGGGTTGCACTTTAGAAACATTGTATACACATTGTATCAATTTGCAATCTCCATTGAGACAAGTGTCTTTCAGTTTTGTAACAATGTTGCAAAGTTGTCATTCTTGTGTGTCACAGTAGCCATGACTGAGGAGTGATTTCTTGTTACTCCTGTAAAGCTACACATCATGCACACATACATATATATATTAACCGGGAAATTTCCAGCTCATATTAGCCAAGGTTTTCCATCAGTTTATTTAATCACAGCCTTCAGTTTTCCAATTACAACATAACAGCCATCCTTAAATGGGTCTATTTCAGATCTCATCTGTGAGAGATGAAAATTCCATAAAGGTTAATGCTATCAAGTGCAAAAACATGTAATGAACTATTTCACCCCTTCAATTAGGTAGTGCAACTTGAATAGTGTGGTGAGATACCGAGACTCCCTATAATAACACTTACATTATGATAAACTTCAGTTTTTAAGACTAGCTTATGCAATTTCACAATATACATATTGAGTAAAGACTGACGGTTTTTAAGGGGTTCGTCTGTATTCAAAGTTATTAGCCGCAGATTAAAGTGAGGAAAATTTTGAAAGTTGTCAGCTTATGTAATCTTAAAAGAAGTCATTCGTGTATTTGTTTGAGAATTCTACAAGTGCAAAATGTTTCAAATTCTCTTTTAATCATTTTACTGTGCATGGCAAATTGAAAGTACTTGTCTCTACGCATTTGAAATAAGCGAGATGCAATATGTTTAACATTGTCATCAGTCTTAAACTTAATCAGTCCCTATATCTTTGCACACATCCCTTATTTTTGAAAAGGCATATCAGTCATGCATGCATATTGAACATCCCTAGCACTGTACAGTTCTGACGGTCACTTTTTCATGTGGCTGTCAAGTGAAATATCGGTGATTGACTGCTATATAGTAGAGGTGACTTGATTCCTTACAGGTTTAAATTGTTCAAATTAGGTCCACACCTAAAATGTTCTGTGTAGTCTGGACGGACCAGTCTACAGGAAATACTTGGGTATCAAAGCATTACAGTAAGAAAGTAGGCAGCAACCCAGCTGCACAGTCATGTTACCCATGAGTGTAACCACGGTCCCTCTATCATAGAGGGACCGGGCAGGGTATATTCGTTACACCACAGTCCCTCTATCATAGAGGGACCGTGGTGTAACCCATATACCCTGCCATAGTTTGGTCCAATCCCATTATTGTCAATTGTTAGTTTAGATCTGTGTACAGGTGAAGGGGGAGTAAAGGGTTACTGTCCCTGCAATCTTAATTTTGGGTTCCACCCATTTCCTATGTATGGCATGGTTTGGTTTGACCTGTGTAGAGGCGGCATTGAGGTGGGCAGGCTAAGCCAGGAAGGGTTTCCATGTCATATCCCCATCATGGGAATGCAAACTTGGCAGACTTGCTGCCTTGCTACAGAATGCTATTGTAGAGCAAGTGACACACACACACACACACAAACACACAGACACACACGCAAAGTTTTCTGCGGTCACCAGTACACTGTGAAAGACTAATCTGATATACATCAGAGTTTAAGAGTAGCATGAAACAACATTTAACTGCCTCTTTTATTTCTACTTGTTGCTCAAAAAAAGGACAGGAAATTAGACTGGAGTATATTTATTTAATTTTTCCAGTGACCTCTCTGTGGTAGAATTGTCGCACAGAACCATGAGCAATACCCATTTACCATATTCCACTTCAGGCGTTACGACACAAGATTTTACGAAAATGATAGGGTAAGATAAACGCAAAAAAAAAATAATCAAATAAGAAGTTTTGTGGACTGTGTGTGTTTTCAGTCTGTGGAAAGTGTCTTTCTGTATATTGCAGAGTTCTAATATTTACAGTGTTCAGACAATCCCAACATCCGTAGGGTAGATGAAGAAATTTCTACGCACATTTCTCAAGTACATTTAGTGTAAGAGATTTTTATTTGGTGTCTGTTCGTCTGCTGCATGTTCTGATATGATTGGCCGCGGAAACAATGACAAAAGTGACTAGCATTTGTAATGATGTTCTCTGCAATGATTTCAAAACTTGCTGTGGCCTATCAGTAGAATACTGTTTGGCCCTCTTCTGCTTCTGTCAGTTTCCATAGTAACAAATGAGATCCTCTTCTTCCGTGACATAAATTTTGTGAACAGTGTCACTGCTAAAAACGCGTCCTATGCATATCAGAGAACCTAGTTTACAAGGACAGTGTACAGCTGCATGTAGCTGTTTTGTTTCACTGTCATTTAAGGTAGCATGCACCTCGAAAGTTAACGATTTAAACTTATGCTCAAAATTTCTCAATGAACTTTCAACCATTCTCTCATCAAATCAAGAATAAAAATCTGGGGTCATTGTGCAAAGTTTGGTACTATAGAAACAAATTACCTGACATTTACCAGAATTCGAAAATCAAAATGGCCGCCATCCCAGTGTTAACTCAATGGAAAAAAATATAATTTTTGATTTTCAAAAAAGTGAGACTGGAAATTATTCTTGCTCCAAGAACTTTAAAATGTGCCCCCACAAATGGTAGATCAGAAAACCATTGTAAAAATTTGAGAGTCCGAACATCTGTCCCCGAGGTGCGTTCTACCTTAAATGTGGCAGAAAAGTTTGTTTGATTCCTTTTTTGTTAAACGAAATCTATGCCAGTGATTCTTTTAGTCATACATTAGACCTTATGCAAATTGTATTATTGGGTAAAAATGAAAGATTTTGGATAAAGAGTGTTTGGGGGCGCTGTTTATCTCGTATTGTATGTTATAATGACCATACCTGTCATCATGTATTTACAGTACTATTATGTATAATTTTGGTTCAAAGATCTGGTTCTGTTTTGAAGCTTTTTTTTGAAAAAACTATTTTGAGTCTTATAGAATTCTGAGATTTCAGATGTTCCAATCCCACAATGCAATAGTCCAACATTCTTAAGGTGTTCCTCAGTGCTTTCTGATGGAGGTCAATGCGTTCATTTCACACAGCTGACAGTTGTGCGTCTCTGGTGTAGAGCAGTCATCATGAAATTTGAAAAGATTGATAAACCAGTCGCCCATTTCTAAAGTAAACTCAAACTTTTGATCTATCGTAGTGTGAGTTTCGAGATAATTATGTACTAAATATTTTTGTGAAAAAAGACTCGTTTGAGGAATACTCAATTCAGATTCTATACTAAGTTTTATCAGTGTATTGAAATAATTTAAGTTTTTTCCAGTGGTATTTTAGATTGTGTTCAAGCTTTTTTAGGCCACGTGCATGTAACTGAATATGTTACGTCGTTTGTCCTTGGTATGTAGTAAAGGAAAAATCCAGAAACCAGGACAAATCCGGCATGGGATACTTGGAATACATTTTCCTCATATTCGGGGCGGAATGGCGTTGTCAGTCACATCAGGAGACATGACGGAGTCTTTGGAATGTGGACTGTTGCATGGAGGGAGGGAAAGTTCTGTTTTCATCTCAGAAATTTCAAAGTTCAGTTCAAATTTTTTCATGATTTACAAGGAAACTAGCAAACCTGTCGAGCATGTAAAATATTTTTTACGGCTGGACTGAGTAACATGTCTTTTAATTGGTCCAGAGGTATGCGTTTAACAGGTGTGTGTTTATTTATATTCAAAATGCAATGAAAGTTTCTTTACCAGTACTTAATAATCATAATCTGAAATGATAAAAGTAGTTCATTTAGTGTGATGATTTCCTTCAACACATTTGGGAGTACAACATCAGCCAATCAGGAATGAGCTACCTACAAAAGCTTGATTGTTATTGGTTGGAATATAAAAGCTCATTCAAAGAAACATTTTTTGGTCTATTTGTGGCAGTGACCTGAAATGAATATTTTTAAATTTCTTTCAGAATCATTACAAATTTATTTGAAACAAGAAAAAAATGAAATATTTATGGTGAAAGTTTATGTGTAAAAAATAGCACCTACAGTTGTATTATTTTTCTTCTGGCTAGAGTTTACCTCGATAGCTGTGTGATCTGAAATGTTATTTATAATTAATTATGCACTGTGTATAACTGTATAAAGAAATTTTCCATCATGATTTAATTGATGAAGTTAGAACAGGGAGTGACCTTTGACTTGACTTCCCAGCATGCACCAAAGCAACCTGCTTTCTTGACAAATTACAGATAATCAGAAGCTCAAACAAAAATCTATGCAGGTGACCTGCAGTACTTATGAATGTTATGATTGGCCGTTGGTGACCTAATGGATTTGAACTAGCGAATCAGAGGGCTCCTTAGTGTTGAATTGCTGCTTTGCTTCGCAAGCTGAGGAGCTTTTCTAAAGAGGAGACAGCAGAAATAACTTTATTTTCCTTTCAACAATGTTGAATTTACCACATATCGCTGCCGGTTGACTTTGAACTGCCATAATTTTCAGCCAGTTCATTTGAGAAACATTTCTGTATTTCACTGAACAGTCTGACCTCGTCATTCCAGTCACTGTCCAGAAACCCTTCAGTACATGTTCTGTAAACAGCCCTTTATGTCTGCTGATGTGCAGCGTGCTCGGAAGGTTTTATCTGATTAGTTGATTGTCACCATTCACAGCAACTTAGGGAGTATATGTGTATTATTTAATTATCATGGTACGATTCAGCCACCCAATTGGATAACAGCTTCCGAGACGCTGCACATCAGCCCCGTTATGTCTCAGCAATTGGCCAGTGCATGGCATCTTCATTGACAATATTTACCTAGGGGGAGCATGTGGTTCAAGTCAAAGGTATAATCCTCCGTAGTAAAAATATAGAATTTTGTACATCGCTGTGAGTTCAACAGATGTACGTCTTTAATATATATGAAGTATACGCCCCTGAAACGTTTATTCTGTTTTATGCCGTTTAGTTGTACAAAGGTCAAACGGCAGAGTTTGAAACAAATGGGGCTAAGTAAATGCGAAAATTGAAGATTTAAAATTTCATTGTTTAGTTTAAAGTATGGCATTGTAGAATACACACAAGCTAAGAGCAGACATTCTTCATGAGAGACTCACAGTTACAGCCCTTGCAGAAGGAATTGTGCTCTGCAGCTGGAGGGGTTGTAATTTACATAACAATAGACAATTTGCATATTCTTTTATATAGTTGTTAACATATGGATAGATTGCTTGGAAAAAAAGGGAAGGGGGGGCTAGCTTACTCTCTGAAATCCTATTATGAAATACTCTGTCAAGGTTGTAAAACCCATTGGGGAAATTGTCTGTAAAATTTTTTTCTCACGTCTCACCATTATTGTCGTATGACATTGTTCAAGCACTCATTTTGAAGTAATTTATGAAAATTACTAATTTTCAAACAAGTAGATTTAAAAGTCGGGTGTTGGTAAAAATAATGCTGTTTTTGGCCAAAGGCAAGACATTTACCTAATTATTGAATGATTTTTTTTTATTAGGGCAATTGTATATAAGGGTTTAAGCTTTCTATATATGCAAGAGGTGCCCTGTATTGCTAGAATGGGGAAAGATAAATGATATTTGGTAGTATGAATCTCAAAAGCGAAAAACTAAAATTTTGCTCAAATCTTTTAAGATGATACCCAAACACAGCCTTTCATGAAAAATGTCTGCCAAAAGTTTTACATGCTCATCCCGAGCAACGAAATCATATTTAGCAATTTGCTTCAACCCCCCAATTTTTCTGTGTTCTAAATGCAGAATAGGACGATATCATTTTGAAGGGGTGTACCATTACCCCAAGAATGCTCTAGTTTCAGGTTTTAGCTTTACTGTTTATGAGAGAGGAATGTGCAATTCATTTGTAGTCACATAATAATCGGCAGTTTCTCAAAATGTAGAGGGAGAGTCGGAGACTGTCAAAGGTTCAAAACATGAAAATATGTAAAATTGAAAAAAAAAAAAAAAATAAAATTGTAAATTGTGTGATATTTTTGTAGATTTACAAAAGATAAATATATATATTCTTGTCAATTCTATTCAGATTTAATTTCTCTATCAAGTAAAATTTGGCTGCACCGTTAAGAGTGTGCGGTCAAGTGTCACGACCTCTGATGCGATGCAGCTAAAATTTACTTATGTTGCGTGTACAGTATTCATGTTAATTTTATGTTCAAAGTTTTTGAATTCATCAGAAACGTGGAATGGTGATGACTTGGAGGAGAAAAGTTCTAATTTTCTCAAAAGACAAAAGAGTAACTATTTCATTAGGTGATGTATTAAGTTGCATATTTTTCAGTTATTCTCAAATAGTTTGTGCTCGGATGAGATGCGTGTTCAATGAAAGATATTGAGCAGTTGATGTCTGTGTTGTGGTCCAAAAACAACTTGTACCATCGCAGAAATATTATAATCAGTATAATAATTTCAGTTCAATATTTTGATCTGACACTGCATGCACAGCATAGAGCACCTCCGTGACTGTTTTTCTTCACAAAAATTATTTGTCCTTCTGCAGCTGAGCCGAATCTGCTTGATGTCGTTGGGCTGCTTTCTGAAATATTTATAGTATCAGTGCTGGAAGTGTAGAAATAAAAAAACAAACTAGCTTGCTTTTACAAGACACTGTTCTTTGCATATGAAGTCAGGGACAAATGAACAAACGAGTCTTGTGTTCAAGTGTTGAAGTAAATTAGATAAGTAATTGAACCATATTTGTTCTTGAATATATGTACATTAGTGGACTATCATGTTTGTCTATATTTACAATCAAAATTTGAATAAATAGTTCCATGTAAAAAACACGGGAATCAATTTTTTTTCATCAAGAATAGAGTGAGATTTCTTTTCTTTTCGTGTTTGCAAATATTATTATCCCTCTCAAACCTGCTTCCTTGAGATTTGGTCCAGCCCAATTGTTTTTGGTATAAGGGTTGAACCATTTCTCACTGTGTGGTAGGGGAGGCAGGGAGACATGATACTGTGAGCAGATATGGGACCAAATAACTACAATGCAAATTTTGTTTCTCTGACATGGTAGTGCATTCATATTTATTCAAAATTTAAAACTTTGTCCTAGGCAATGTCATCACCATTCACACATGGGGGTGGGGGGAGTAGGGGACAACAGGAAGGGGGCAGGGTGGATAGTTTTTAGTCCAACCCTGTTGGTTATCGTGCAGACTTTAACAGACAGTGCAGTTGTCATCAAGGGATGTGGATGGTTTTACAAAAGTTAGAGCTGTTGAAAGCTCTTAACACTGTTGTTGTACATTGGAGACCCAATGTTCATGAATCATGATTCAAACTTGCCATAGGATAGGTCAGCACAAGAAGTCAGATTGGACACAGTGAATTTAAATTTAAAGCCTTAAAATTTTCACCAAAACCTATCGTGTGTGGGACAAATTGCATGGTGTCAAACATTTGAGAAATTTTTGTTGCCTCCTTCCAGCCTGGGACCTGTTGATTTATCAACAGTTATGAGTTAGTGCGCCCTCTATCAGCATGCCAGTTGCCATAGTTACAACCAAGTGAATGTGTGAGCTGCATTCATGTCATGTATCCTAGTTTATGTTGTCTTGGCTGTGACAGAGTTGAGACAGGTTGCTCATAGAGGGCGGCCTACTGACAGTTTAACACTGTTCAAAAGACAGAATATTTCAAATGAAGCTATTGTAGATGTAAGTAGTGTCAAAAATAAGCTGAAATTTTGTCTGATTTTTCACTGGCCATCATGTGCATTCCATGAGTTTGTTCGTCAGTGTGCATTATGAGAGTAATGCAGTGAGTGCTGGCCAGCTTACACTAGGCTGTGTCCAAAGTAGAAAGGGTATAATCTGGTTTGTGTCTGTGGTCCGAAACTGAAATCTGTACCCCGTTGGTGTGACATTTGGCCGTTGCAGGCCAGTGCAATGCAGTGGTGAGATGCTATGGACATCTTCAGCCCCAAAAGACGGGCCTTCAATTTTTTTTTCTCTCAAATTGCCACTTGAATCAGTACAAACATTCCATAACTTCTCAGCAGCACAACCCTACGCTGTCTCCCCACTCCCCCTCATGTGTTCCTTTAATATGAATGGAACGATCCATTGTCACCAAGGAGAACTGGAATGTTCCATGATTCAGGGAGAATCAAGAGGTGAAATCAGCACCAAGGAGGGTCATGGCCATGTCTTTTAGATGGCCAATGATTCTCCACATAAGCACTGCATCACTTCACTACATTGCATTGTCGTATCAGCGGAATATGTTCAACTGTCTGTAGCATAGCCTGTAATAAACAGCTGTTCACTGTTATATGCTGAACGAGATGTTGTTTTCTTTCCCTCTGTATCAAATTATCAGATGTATATATAAGTATATATATATATATATATGGAAGAAGACAGATTAAAAGTATGTAAAGTTTGTCTTCACTGTAAACATTACTGGTGAGTTGAGTAAATAAAAGTAATGTGAATATTACATTGATGTGTGCTGTCTTATGAATCTGTCAGACTTTTGTCTGATGCTCTGGGAGGTTGCAATTGTGAGTCTTAAAGGGATATAGTCGTCGGAACTGCGCTCAAAGGTCGTATGGGACCCATACGACCCATGGCAACAATGTATCTAAGGCACAATGGTGATTGATGACAGTTAAAACATGTCTGTCATAATCTATCATCGTATAATTTAAATGTTGCAGCTATGATGATGAGGTGCATCTTGATATCATGCACGAAATACATTGTTTGTAAACAAGAAACTCGCACAGGCGCAGTTCCGACGACTATATCCCTTTAATTCATTCCGTGGTGTAATC
This sequence comes from Ptychodera flava, assembly GCF_041260155.1. Lineage (NCBI taxonomy): Eukaryota > Metazoa > Hemichordata > Enteropneusta > Ptychoderidae > Ptychodera > Ptychodera flava. Next base: position 20,249,026 of record NC_091928.1, on the reverse strand, counting down.
TGTAAGTTTATTTCTGAATGTCTGTTAGTGTTCATGTTGTAACCCAGTTGTACACTCATGAAAGAATCATGACATCTATCACATAGAGTCACTGGCGCACCATCCCCTTGACAACTTGCCAAGAGGCTGAGAGACCGTCTCAGATTGTAACATGGGTTTTAAACTGTGAAAATTTTTTCATGTAGGAGAAATTTGACCCAAGTTCAATATTGCACTTATTTCGGCGGCTGCATTTTTTCCACTTTCAATAGTGTTTTTGTGTTTATCAATTACGCCATGGAGCTAAAAAACAAAGCTCATTGGTTACGATTATAAAGCTTGAAAGAGTCAAATTGCCTGGTGCACATTATTGAATGCCATAGCAGAATACCTGCTGATGTGCAGCTTGAACATTAGCCCCAAACTGTAACTTTTTACACTGCGGGCAACAAAAACATTTTGCACTTTTTGAAGTTTTGTCTGGAGGACCGAGGGGTGAGGTGGCTTTAATCTGGACAAAACAAAATTTAGTTTGTTGAACTTGTATGACATTGTGCAACGCGACCCCAAGTGCCATGGTTTTGTTGGTTCTCATCTTATGTACGGCAATTGTATCACATATTTATAGCATTCAGTCCCTGCATGACATATAAAGACCATGATGGACCTTTCATTTGCCGAAATGACATCATACATAACAGATGTAAAGGCTGTGTATGAAAAGTTAAACAGAGAAGCCATGTCAGTGAGATTGAGAGAAGAACAAAAATCAAGATTTTGCTAACAAAATAACAAAAACATACATAAAGGTACAACTGTTGTCATCCCATTTCATGTAAGTTCTGGTTTTGAAACATTATCCTATCTCAAATCTGCAGTACTGTATGTTTTGACGATAGGTACAGGTAGGTTTATACTTTTATTAAACCTTTGAGCGCCGTAATGTTTTCCCACCTAAATTTCAGTACATTTTACCAGTTTTTGCAGATTTGTCATTAAATTTTTGGATAATTTGGATCAAATAGACATATTTTACTTGCTACGGCTTTTTATCAAAATTTTGGCAAAAATCTGAAAAAAATTTGCCAGAATATATTTTATACAGGTGACAAAAATACTTTGGCACTCAAAGATAAAAGTTAATAGAGCACCTGCCAGATAGTAATCATTTTCTCATCGGTAAAGTTAGGAAAAGATGATATTCAGCCAAAACCACACATATTTTCACCATCTGGACTTTGTATGGTATGTTGTAACTGTCAAAATCACAGAGGTTTTGTAGTTCAATGGCCCACTGAATATCCAAACATGTGTAAATGTCCTCACACTCATTTTGACTATAGAGGGCGCTACATAGGGAAAAATGCAGTGTTACATGTTCCTCAGACAAAAAAATATATAGGTCTGGAATATTAAAATGCAGTTTGTCTGAGAAAAGTTCAGGAAGTGTTGTTACGGGAGACTTTTTCTTACATATGAGGGACAAATATCTACAATTACGGTGGTGCTACAGTTATATTGCCTGTCATCTTTCATAAATAGGCAACATAACGGTAGCACTACTGTAAAATTGTGGATAATAATGGAAGATGATAAGCTTATATTTGAAATACCATACTATTTTCCACACTAAAGAATGTTCTTTTGCTGTGAATTTTTATAACTGTTATTAGTTACTGTACATGATTATTACACCTTGCTATACAATAAAATGTCCTATCACTCCACTTATTTTCTCCAAGAGTACAAAAACTGTATCATTTGATCAGCGATACACTTGTGAATATTTCACAGAATATAGACACTCACTACTATGTAGCATTGTTTTTTTAATTTTGAAATTCTTGTTGGGATCTCAAAGTCGAAACACTGAAATGATGCCCTTGGGAGACCAAATCATAAATCAGAGAATGTAATTACAGACACACAGGGTCATTAGAAATTTGACAGGTAAAATTTATTTCTCCTGTTGGCATTTGTTGATTAATTCAGAACTTAATTAATCAGACGGCCAGTGAGAGACAAAATTTCACTGTCACACCCACACATTTAAAATTTTACTGTTAGGCCAAGAAAAATAAAAAGTTTGTTTCTCATCCTAGACATATTGCCAAAATGATGCAGATTTTTTCCTTCTCAATTTCTTTTTACGAAGAACGTGCAAAAAAATAAAGAAAACAACATACGAATGCACGCAGAGATAAATGCACCACAGAAGTGCTGCTTCAGTATTTTTGTATACACTATAGCAACTTTGAATTTTAATGCAGCAATGCACAGTTTTGACAGCTTAATATAACAGTGACATATGTGTGCAGTTCTGAATGGAATGTTAGTGTCAGTTATTTTGTTCACAGTTCTGTTTTATACAGCACTGTGTTATGCACTATCGTCGCGCATTTTTGCGGGTATTTTTCATTATTTTTATTTCCTCATGAGTAGAAACAAAAGGTTGACGCACTAGATCTGAGTTTACGTGCGTGAGGATGAAAAACAAACTTTTTATTTTTCTGGGCCTTACACAGTTTCTCTTGACACCCACTGCATTGCGGTTGTTTGTAAGAACTGGAGGGCCTTTCTATCGCCCACTTACATTGTGTTATCACAGTGTTGCCAGTGTTGTTATATCACCCTGGACAGCAGGATGTAACACAGGATGTTGGGGCGAGGAGTGAAACTCTGGTACCAGTTCATTCTCATGGGCACAAGTGGTCATTTTCATTACATCGCATTACTCCCAGCTTGCAAGTTCATCTCAAACTCTCATAACAGCTGTGTTTCCGAATTTCCTCTGTATCTCGTGATTTACACGCAGAAAATAAATGAAAAGTTTGCTCAGCATTTCCTAGTACCAATCATGTCCCCATTGTGTACATTCATGACAGCATCGTTCTTTCTAACACCGACATGTTCACTTTCAAAACAGCTGTGAATAGTTCAGACAAAAAGCAGTTTCAATGTCATGTTCTAGCACTACGGGCAGTGACAGTACCTTTTATAAAATGGTGTAACCCTTCCATCACACAAACCAATTACTCCACTCTGCAAATTTGGAACTCTACAAGTTCACATTCGGGTGGGGGGAGGGAGTTGCAAGTGCAAATGATCAGTGTACTTTCCAACTAACAACGTTTCTGAATGCCTTGATTACAGCTAAAATCCCTTTTGTATATAAAAACCATCAACCAATGGGATGAGCTACCGATACCGCACTACCCAATGAAGCAGTGAGAAGTAAAGTGTCTTGCCCAATGGCACAACGCTAGCCTGGAGTGTCAAGCTCACCATCCCCCGATAGTGAGTCTGTAACTTTAGACTCACCACAAACTCATCAATCTTCATTAGTAGATCCGGTGCCCTCAACTACCCCTAAAACAATGCCTCTTTTTAAGGTAGTATGTGCCTCAATGAAAGACTTAAACTTTTGCTTGAACTTTCATCAAGCAAACTTTCAACCATCCTCTTTCAGAACCAAGATTTAAAATCAAGGGTCACAATTCAAATTTTGGTACCAGAGAAACAGATTACTGAATATTTATCAATATTTTAAATTCCAAATGCTCCCATCCCTGTGTTAACTCTATGGCGAAAAATAAAATTCCCAATTTCACAAACTAAGCCGGTCAAAACTTTTAATCCATAAGCTTCAAAATGAGCCCTCACGAGTACTAGGTCAAAAGAATATTGTAAAAGTTTGAGCGTCCTACTATCTGTCACTGAGGACTCTTAACCCCTTAACTGCCAATGTTATCCAATATCATGTTGTGATAATGTATGGGATATCATACGAATTAACCAGTGCTCAATATGTAGCATCAAGGTGGTAGTCAAGGGGTTAAAATTTCTTTCAACGGCCTTCTCCTAGCACGATATGTACTTGGTACAATTTTCTCTTGTCAGAGAGAGTACTCCCATGAGTTGAATGCACTTTGATGACGCACAGTACCGGTTACATTTGCCTCCATCAACCAGTTCTGATCAGCATGTCCGACTCCATCATGGCGCATATCACAGCAACAGCCCTGACAAAAACTCGCTGGAGAGACATGACAACTGCCAAGGCATCGGAAACAACGCACAATGAAGACGCAAGGTACACGGAGCACAATGTGCTACCTGAAGAAACTCTTCTTGTACTTTGTGTTGGGAACTTTGTTTTTGTTCTTCAGTCTTCGGACTGCCTCTCTGATGTGTTTTGGTTGCAGGGGCCCGCTCTCCTCCCAGCACTCCTTCACATCCAGCGCTATGGAAACAGGAAGATGAGGAAAAATGAAGCCGACCATTATGAATGCAAAAGATGCATCTTGATCACATGAATTCAAAACACTCATGTACTAATTTGTTCACCTTTTGCTGACAATTGCAAAGGAAGGTCAAGTTTCAGGGTCCATACACTTAAAGATATTCAAAATTCAAGGACTTTTCCACAATTCTCAAGGACTTTTGAGGTACCAAATACCATTTTCCAGATATCATTTTTATGTGATATCAGTTTTAGATATCATTTGCAAATCACTGTAATATCACGACTGATCATCTCGTCATTCTCGAAAGCTGTCAGTAGATAATATCAATTTTCCAGGACTTTCCAGGACTCAATTTCATTTTCAAGGACTTTTAACCCTTCACCACCATGGTTTGTCCCAAATCCATTGTTTTCTATGGTAAAGTTGGACCTGTATACAGGGAACTGGGGGTGAAAGTGTTTAAAGGACTTTTAAAGGACTTTTAAAGGATTTTAAGAAGAGTATGGACCCGGAGTCAACTTTGATTTTGATTTCTTTCATGCAGCTGAACATTGAATGACAATAATTTGAAATTCACTGTAAAGGGCATCACACACTTGAATAAGAATATTCAGACAAAATAAAATCATGGCATTTTCACTTTTTTCCAAGATCAAAACTTGGAAGTGTTTTTTTCAAATGTTCAGGCTAACACATGGCAAACAGTGACAATATAATTTCTAGACAAGTACAGGAAACTGTGGTAGATGTTTCCAGACGACTGACCCATAAGTTAATGGATCTGGAAATGATATGCTCACTGCTGACAGATATTTCCTCTGTCCTCTCATTGTGTTTAGTTCAGACCAAACAAAACATGAAGACTCACCTTCTTCAACTATCTCCCCAACATACACTTTGGCGATTCCCGCCATTGCTATGACGACATTGTGTGACACCGACGAGGAGCCAATCAGAGACTGCATAAGCTGAAACCAAACAAAGTAAAATGTGGGACAATGTTAATATAAATATAAGGTGTATAGACTGTTTAATGTGATGCATTACAGACAGCAGTGACATACACGTTGGTCTTTGACAACTTGCCTTTGATGTTTAGACCATCACGTGAGAGGAAATGAGTTTTTTTTTCTAATTAACTTTGAAGAAGAAAAGTTTTTCACTCACTCGTTTTATAGCTGCCTTTGGAAAGGATGCCCTTCTATACATCTCATATCTGTTCAGCTGTTCCTCAGAAAACGCAGACACAAGAATTCTGTGGACGGAAGAAAAAGATAGTTTGAAGAGTCAATACAGTGCACTTAAATATTGTTGCTTGATTACATATCCTATCACAGTCAAAGTCATGGTCAAAGATGTCCTTCTACTTTATGATGCTATCATCAAGTCTTTATTTGAATGTTTGTAATAAAAAATAAGACTACTAAAAGAATTTGTAATACTTTGTAAAGTACAGAAATATGTTATATACATTTTAATATATATCTCACATATTTTTGTATTTGTCATTATAATATATGTGTGGTGTATATATATATATATATATATATATATATATATATATATATATATATATATATATATATATATATATATATATATATATATATATATACATGTGTGTTTGGTATATATTCCTGTCTTTTCTCTCTTTAACATGGTTGGGATGTACTATTTTGCAATCTTAGGTGGTGTTGCTATTCAATAAATGACATTGTTTTTAAAAAAGAGAAAGTAACATCTTTAGCAGTAGCCTAACTTATCACGGCAAGGCAGGCAAGGTAAAAATACTATTTTTATTAAATTGATACTGTTTGTGGGTCACATATTCACTCTTGCTCTGGAATATAATACTGGTATTTGTGATCAAATTCTGCTTGACGCTGATGTGATGATGTTCGACCTGTCATACAAACAGCTGTTTTTATAATTGCTCTTTCATCAACAGTTGAAAGACATTAGTCAAAACTTATGAAGTATAGAATCATTAAATTAAGATACATGATATACATGTACACATTACAATTCCTGTATTTCAATATGTCTGTGAAGGCAAATTCATCATCAACATTATTATTAACTCACAGAAAAACCTTTACTGTGATGAAAAGTTTTAACCCATTTCCTGCAAGAGCTAGACAGTATCACTTTCTGATCTGCAAAGTCAGTAAACATCTGTATTGAGCTGAAACCATACATATATTTCAACCCACTTGGCTTAGTGTGTTATACCAGCTTAAAAGTCTGTAAAAATCATGTTTTACAGCATTTATGTTTTACTGGGCCTTAGAATGTTAAAATGAAACATTTGCACATCCCGTGCTTGGCCAGATTTAATCAACTTTAACTGATGGTGACATTATGAACTTGGCAGAATAAGAGGTAAAACGATAAATGCATGAGATTAAAATGTGCTTGGATGAAGAGCTTTTGGATTTTGGGATGAGGTCACAGGTGGCAAGGAAAGAAATGATATAATGTGGTTTCGGATGACATGGCAGTGATCATTTGATAACATGCTGTCAAACAGCTGTTAAATGTAGTAAGAGCTACAACGGACATACACAATAACATGTACGGGTAGATGAATGTAAAAGACCCCAACGCATAGTGAAACTGCATGCGTAAAAATTAGAAGTGACTTGTTTAGCAGAACATCCTCCTTTCACTTGTCACATGTAATTCCTCCAAACTACCGGTACATTGTGGGGGTTTTTCAATCACCCGTTTTTGGACAACATCATTTTCTAAAACAGCATGCCACTTATGCACAAGAGTGATGATATCTTTATGTAGGAAACCTGTGTTTCCTTACTTAGCATTATTTTCACACCTCAGACCTGAAGCAATCATTTTAACCTCTCCAGTTTACAAAACGAATCTACAATCCAGCCTATGTGGGTCAGTCTTCTTCTGAGGAAGTGAAAAAAATAGGTGGTGGGGGAGTACTCATGGGGCTGAAATAGTGAAAATGTGGGTGTCATTTTGGTAGAGACAAGAGTCAATCCAAAGTAAGCCAACCAGAAGAAAAAATGTATAACACAGACAGCAAAAATTAAAGAAACTATTAAGTTCTCTTTTGTTAACAAATTAGATCAAAAGTTGTTTTATTTTGAATGTTTTTATTATCAAACAAGAGAAAAAGGTAAAGAGAGACAACGAAAACAAAACACTAACAAAAGACAGTTGTACTATTTTTCTAGAACGTTTCCCTCAATTTTGTGTTTTTGTTTGACCATCGTTATAAAGAAATAGAACAGAAGAATTCGCTTATTTATTTTTGAAATGTTAATCTGATCGGAAATACTTGTCAAGTTCTCAAATACAAATCTTGAGTGAGTTCTTGAGAGCCTCTGTTTTTTTTTGCATGATCTTGGCTCAACAAACCTTCCACATCCAGTGTAACACAGATGTTTCCGGTAGCATCCAATGATTGGACTATCACTGACGTAAACTGTGAAAGTGGGGTTAGAAACCAAAATTTAATACATCATTATGTTGGAACAGCAATAAGTTATATATATATATATATATATATATATATATATATATATATATATATATATATATATATATATATATATATATATATATATATATATATATATATATATATATATATAATAGTACTTTGATGGACAGCGTTCCTCACAAGAATATAGAATTGACATCCTGTACATGCCATTACTGGACACTAATTTTAATTTCGACTCGCGAACTTCCTGGAAACGATGTGTTAATCTAGCCTGACACGCAAAATGGATTAAACAATGACAGAATATGGTCAAAACCGATGATAAAGGTTTACGGTACCATTACAACATCTTTCAAAATAAAGATTGTAGGTCTTGGAGAGGGATTGTGTGCATATATGGTGATTTCATAAAAACCACATTACCAAATTCAAATCAAGGAGAAATGGTGGGATTATCGATATTCACTTGAATCAACATTTTTCCTATCAGTAATAGTTGGGTTAAATTCGACTGACTATGGTTCCTTTACGTCAAATAGATCATCTAAGATGACATACAAATAGATTAAAAAAATTCATGTGAATTTTTTTTTTGATCCAACCCCTGGTTCTCAGGGTTCTACGATAATCTGTTGTGCATCGAGTGTCCAAATGTGAATGCAGAGCAAGTTACAACGGATCCAGTCCAGCACGTCAACATATGGACTTCAATAGAATAAACCGAACAAGTTTGTAAATAAAAACAGTGTTATCAAGGTCTATGATAGGTTGCACCATAGACAGTCTCTTTCTACTGTTTGTGGTTACATCAAGTCCATAGTTCCGTGGATGAAACGGTCGACTTGAATATACTGTATCTAACTTACTGCATTTTCTGTCGTTCTTCCGCCGCCATTTGCTGTTTATGTCTCCATTCTCGTTCTTTCTCTTCCATAGCACTGTCACGTCTTTCAGCCCCTTCTCTCCTTTTCTTTGTCGGACTTTCTCCTCCCTTACCCTGCGTCGCGACATCCTTTCCCTCGGACTGATCAGCTTCGGACTCCCGCTTGCGCTTTTTCGTATTATCGTCACCCGTGTCGATGCGCTCGTCGGCTTCCGACTGTTTTCCAACAACATGTTCCTTTGCGCTGTCAGCAACGGGGTCAGTGTTATTTGACTCTGGGGGTTTCTCTGGGGCGACCGGCTTTGACACTTCTTCTAATGCTACTGTTGATGATTCCTTGTCGATTATCGGCTCACTCGATGTGCTAGGACTTATGCCTTTCGCGAGGTCCATCTTCGCCTGACTGTGCTGTGTAATTTTGGGTGTCGGCTACATGGACGATCTGCCCAATTTTGTACTGCGAAAAGCAGAAGAAAACAAAGTCGATACGACACACAGACACAGACTAGCTGTTCGTTTGCTCCTACCTTATTACCTCCACAGTAAGCACAGATACTCGTACGTAGTGCTAGTAGTATGCTACTGTACTGTTGTTGTTGTATGTTGTTTCAATCACTTTGATATCGTTTAAAATGCTTGCAAATGGGCACCATAATAATTGGGCTTCAACGGCTGTATTACCTGGTAGATATTGTCCAAAACATAATACTACTTCCTAAGTTTACATCTGCATGTAAGTAAAAATGAACCGTAGTAGATTCCCGGGGCATAGGCTAGACTCTGACGGTATCATTTTGTGGAGGGACCGTGATGTTTTCTAACAATTATTATGAACGTGAAGAAATAATATCGCAGATAATGTGATGCAGTTTAAAATCTCCTCTCCTGCCCCATTTTGTTCCTCCCCAGACACTATATCACATTATCACTTTAAATATTTCGCAAACTCAAACAGTGTACCTGTGACAAACCAATCCCCATACTGCAGCGTTGCTACGATATCCCATTCTTTTAAATGACTACCTAGGTTTTAAAATAGGCTTTCGGCCTTCGATCGACTCTGAAACGGTAGTAGCGCGCCGCGAGCACCTGTGTGACACCACGGTCGCGGTCCCTCCACAACATACAATGCGTTTGACTTGAAATTGCACGCAATACTTTTGACACACAATACGTGTGACTTGAAATTGCAAATGTGGTCTACGCATCTTTTTTATACGTTACTCTACATTAGACAATCAGTGTGGTTCATCCTGGTTGAGGTCTCAGCCTGGTTCGAGCGTACACGTAGGCGGTGTCTACAGGCCGGTTCCAGTTCAGTCCATTCACTGTTTCTACATAGATTGCAACGTACCATGGCATGGTTGGATGATACGCCGCCATACATAGGAACAACCATTTTACCCGTAGGGGTGGAAATCATTACTTCCATCAGGTGCAGCAACGTCATAAGCTTACATGTGTACGTGTATACTTGGTATCACGGGAAACTTAAATTTTGTATGAAATAAATTTTATGTTTCACTCACAGCTTGCCAGAAATCATCATGGAGCTTATCGGAGTCGGTTTGACTTGCAAAGGGCGTGTGATCCTGTTGAGACATGTCCCAGGAACTGTAACATGGGATATCCACATCACGGGGGCGTACCCATATATACTATTTTTAGAAAGTGACCGTATAAAGCCACAGACGATACAGCCAGGTATATAAATAGCGTTGTGTGGTTGTGCAACACGTCATTTTGACAGACTGCAGAAGTACGCAATGTCTCACAAACGACTCGCCAAACAATTTCATCGCTTGCTGAAAAACATCGTCAGTTTCAGCGACGGGCAAGCAGAAGTAATAGATTTTTCGGACTCGCTGGAAGATTTTACTGTTCGGATATGTCCAAGCGGTGGCCTATACAAGAATGCTGAATTCATATTTAAGGTACGTATTGACTTGCAAGCAATATTCATACTTTAATTTCATATCGTCTTTGTGTCAAACTCTCTGGCTAGGGACTAAGTTAATATTAATCTTGAACTTCATCGTACACTCTTGAAGTTAAAAGACGGAGAATTTACAACGTGGATTTCATATAGCCGCCCTTTTTTGTCTCTTCAATTTGCCCAGTATACTTTTGGTTTTTTATAGCACATTGGGCTTTTAAATAAGCCTGGTTTAGCTCTTCTAGAAGAAAGGCTTATATATAGTAGAGAGGCAGCTTATATACCAAATGTATTTGACATGTACGCTTTGCTTCATTTTTGTTATGATGTACATGCGTAAAACAAGTTTGAGAAGTTCACGTGACAAAACGCCCTGATCAAAGTTGAAATTCCATGTAATACCGCGTCGAAAATATCTGAAGACCTCTTTTCAAGTTACATACGGTTTCAAGAAAATTATCGGTTCTGTTTAGCTTTAATATATTTTCCTTTCTTTATAGGTCGAACTTGATGAGAGATATCCAACACTTGCACCCACGGTGTCCTGCGAGACACCTATATACCACCCTAACATTGATGCGTACGAAGGAAATCTGTACGACAACGTCTGCGTCAATATCCTAACAGACTGGTCCCCAGATGTGGACTTGGAGGGCGTCGTCCAAGCGTTGCTGTTCCTTTTCTACCAGCCGAACTTGGATGATCCACTGTCCGAGATGTTCACGGCCACCAGGACGGTGAAAGAATACGAGGACAACGTAAAGAGGTCGCTAGAGGGCGGTATAGTCGACGGGTTTCTGTTCGAGAGGAATGTCCATGACGAGAAGCGGTGCTGGAAAACAGTGTGCGGGGACAAGTCCACAAGAGATCGCAAAGGATGCGCAGTGACAGTGAATTGTTGTCGTGGTGATGACCAGACCAAACGCGCCGGAGCATCAGACTGTCGGGGACTTGTAGCTGCAGAGGAAAGCGCCTGCGAGCAAAGTAGCACACAGGCTCAATCAGTTGAGTCACGCCAAAATGGTGAAAGCTCAGTCACCAGGTTGAATAAAGAGAATCGTTGCCGTGGGCGAACGAGACGACGAGATCCAGTGAAAAGATTCGTCAGTCGCGTACTCAACTTTACAAAGGCCAGTATCTGAACCGGCCCTCTCAGCGGGATTTAGCACTACAGTATAGCGGAGTTATGGTTCACAGAAAAGTGTAACGAAATTTGCTTGCATTTACAACACAATGTCACGTGTAAATTTTATGTCATCGGAAGTATTCTATTATTTCTGTGCAAGCTTACCTGTTGCATGTAATGTCGTCACAATCCTGAAGACGACATCAGCTACTGTATGGTCCTGTAGGGTACCTATCGGAGAATTGCTTATCAAGATAGCTCCTAGGAGGATAGTATTGAGCTTCAACACGGAGTGTAAAGTAATTTGGCAAATGATTTCAAACGAGTACTCTCCGAGTCGAGAGAATAGCGAATTCGCCTTAGCTGGTGGCGTGATAAGGCCAGGCGATACTTTGATATTCGCGAAACTGAGTTGAAAAAATTCAAAATCAGTTAAGTCATGGTCACGATCACAATTATCCTCAGACCAGAATTCGAACAAAGAGCATTGGATTAATTTTCAGAGAGAAAAACGTTAATACGGTTTTAAGCCGTAAAGGGGCACATGAGCGATATGAGTTAATTCCACAAAGATTGTCATGTGTTTTATATTATTTACAGTAAGCATTACAGGGAACACAAAACAAATCTTCAGTAGAATGAGGAAATGTTGTTGCGTCTACCGCAGTCTTTACTTAATAAGTAAAGATGATATCTCGTTTTTAGATGCTGATATCCTCTTGTTTCTTTTGAAGTGTCATGTAATTGTTACTGTCATTGTAATTTTAGGCTACTACGAAACTGTAATAAATTAATCTTGAAATTGCAAAACTATTGTCTTTATATCAATGTTGTTCACAATGCGATTGAATGGAATGAAGTTGTTGTAGTTATGGTTTAAGGCTATGCGACTGATTTCCTAGTCTACTTCTCTAGGCTTGATACGAACTGCATGCGGTAGTTTGCACATAAAGCATTTGCTTTATTGCTTGAAAAATAAATCTCTTGGATTAGGGCAAGCAACGCGCATGGCGCGAACGTAGCCCATAGCCACAATACTACACACACAGCGTCTAGAAATGCCCTCTTAGCCTCTTGAAGTAGTCATATATCGAATGTACGTAGCGCCTAATACAAGCAATCACCTTTTGAGAGACTCATGAATACAGTTTAGCACAAAGCTAGTGAGCCGCTTTGCCCGATCACAGACAGTAGAGAAACCATGGCCTAATATAGATTGTTTGTTACACGTTTTATTGATAGGGTGAATGACTGACTGAGTGTGGACAGAATATCAAATTTTTAGAAATATGCTTCCATTTTCCCGAAGTTGGTAACTGCCAGTTTTGTATTTGTACAACAGATTTGCCCTAAAATGGTCTGTGACCTTATACCAAGTTTTACATGTACCATTAAGACTATTAGGTCAAACCCATTGTTACTTTAACTTTTTTAGACAGAAACATGTCGTGTCAGTGACGAAGGGCCACGAACCCGGAAGCCGCGGGCGCCACGCAAGTCATATGATATTGAATGTACTTTGCGCCTAATATAATTGTTTACCTACTCGGTCAATAATGTCAGCTATATCTAGAATTCTGATGATATATCCGCCTTTTTTTTTAGTAATCTCTTCAAGTTTTTAATCAAAAAAGGCAAATTAAGCACATGTGCATGATGACTGAACAGCACAATCCGCAGTGCGTTTTAGTATCTGCCAGGCGAGGCGACGTGCGCTTTGGGGGTATTTTTTGTAACGCTTTGAGATGGAACTGACGCGCTTCGGGGCCCGGGGACAGACTGAGATATTCGGACTCTCAAATTTTCACAACTCCTTTCTGATCTTACACTTCTGTTGTCGGGTTCAATTTAAAGCTCTTTGATTAAAAAACATTTTCGTCATTGAAAAGTATATTTTCCCCCATTGAGTTAACACGGGAATAGCAGCCATTTTGAATTCAAATATCGGTAGGAAAGGGTTACCTTTTTGTCTATTACCAAAATTTACACAGTGACCCCTGATTTTTACTTGGTAAGATAATGGTAAAAAGTTTCATTGAGGAAAGTTTGAGCAAAAGTTTAAGTCTTTTGACTTTCAGGCACGTCTACCTTAATGGTCGACAAAGGAAAATAAAAGTGCATCGACCGCCGTCGCTTAGCTCTAGTTCATATAAAATTGGGTTACGCAATTATCGCTTTGTCTACTCTTAATTCCTAGAAACCGGAAGATAAGTTCATTGGCAGGGCTGGGAGTCCCAGTAACACGGTAGCGAAATGTTTTCAATTTTTTTACTATAAAAGAACTTCAAGCTGACAGTTCAGATTACGTCACCTCAATTTTCAACAGAGGGAGAGCCGAACCTTCTCATCATTAAACTTTTAAATTCGTCATTATTGAGATTTTTTCTTCCGCAGACGACGCTCTCATTTCATTACGTCACAAAATTTTGCCACCACGCACAAAATTCATTCTCCCATGCGTAAATGTGTTATTTTATACTTTATTTACTCTTTTTATTGAGCGGCCAAATTACTAAAAAAAGCAATTTTTATCGCCTTCCTGAATTCATGGCTAATTTGCGGTACCAGGTTCACGTACGTAGCATCGAATAGCTACGCCTCTTCACATTCACAAGTTATAAGTCCAGGCTACTTTTTAATTTTAGCTTTCAGTTCAACATTCCTTGCTAGTAATACGTGTACAATAATTGTTAATAGTGATGACGCTATTATATCGTCAGATATGAATCAGAGATATAGCGTAAAGCCCCCCCCCCCATTTTTCTAGTGCGCATGCGCTATGAATTTATTATTGTTTCGGGCATGTGGGCATTCTTGGAATAGATATGTGCTGAAGACAACGGTGGGAGTGCTAATTTTAGGGAATTATAATCTCTCACATGACCCACAAGCAGTAAACGGGAAGTAAAGAAACCTAAAATAATGATCGTCACACCGCAAATTAGTTGTAGAGGTCATACAACGTACTTAATAACCATTTATCGCTCCAACCACCGACCATAATGCGTCACACTATTCGGCGTTCGTGTTTTGTCAAAGACACTCAACATCATGTGAACTGAAGAACGTCAAGGCGCGAGAATGCGTCAAGGCAGAACATTTCAATACCAATATTTTACAAACCGGTTCACGATAAACCTGAAAAAGGGGAAGCGGCTTGATATGCACATTGCCGAGCGCAAAGTGTATGTAGCTGATTCATCCATAGCAGCGTTATCTCAGTCATTACATATGGGACCTAGAAACAGACTGATCATGAGCTTGTGAGATAAACAGGTTGAACCACAATCGCTATCTAGTGAACCGGAGTGTTCACAAGCGACTGTGGGTTGAACGCTGTGTTACGACCAGGAACTACTTCAAGCAATACAGAAATTTTGCCAGTGGAATAAGCCTATCTTCTGTCTGTCTTTCTTTCTGTCTGTCTGTCTGTCTGTCTGTCTGTCTGCTTCTCTCTGCACCTTCCGACGAAAAGTTAACATGGTGCCACGGCGACCGAAACGACAGCATTGAAATAAAGATTGTGTCAGATATAATTTGTAACTGTATGAGCCTTAACAGATTACTCGGACGATAGTATCAACTTGCCACTACTAACTTGGTTCTTGATATTTCTGAGTCCTTCCTGAAAAAAGAAAGGTTTTTCATTTGTGATCTTTTTTCGGGGTTATCCAGGAGCTATATATTTTGCATTTTATCAGGACAATAGCCCTATTTGAGAAACTGTTTCCGGAAGTATCGTTTCAACATTTGCCATGTCAGCGTATTTCATTTTTGAAGGGAAAGTGAGAAAGCTGTGAGCAAATGCCACCATGCATGATGACCCTACAATTAAAAAAAAAAATCCCCCGCCCTCGTATTTTCGCCTCTCCCCACTCCCCGCCTGGAAACTCCCCAGTTTCCTCTTTCCAAATTTACAACCCCATCCGGCTACAAAGCCCCAAACTGCCCTCCAATATTTTTGCGCCTCCCGTAACGTTGGTAAATCCAAAAATAATCATTACCTTTTCGCGTCACTGAAGTTCCCCCACCATTGTCCGCCAGCTCGGCAAGAAGTCGTCTACGAACACGCCTTTACTCACGAAGGATTATTGACTACTTCTGTTCCCAACAATATGTTAATGATATACACACTCTTTTGTAGCGTATATACAGTAGTATTCAAGTATTGGAGAAATGAAATGTATGACGTCACAGAATATCAACGATCCTTCATACGATGCTCGCCATGATGCAGAGCGTAATTGGCAAAGCACTCGTCAAATAAATGCCATACAGACCCCTTCTTTGGGACGGCTGACTACTGGGTCAATTTTGAGAAACGTAATAAGACTGAGGCGCTTTTGACATATAACCTGAGAAATTTGAAGAGAATTAAAAAGTTTCGTCGACGGTAACATCCCCTCGCAACTATCCCTCCGTTACGATTTCAATAAATTGTCCATCCGGTCCGCTTGTCCCTCTTTTTTTTCACGAGGAAAACCCCCGTCTGCGATTCTTGATAAAATTCCCCGACTGGTAATGACGATGAAATATGCTACAGCTAACCCTCGCCCCTTTCCTGTGTACCTCATTAATAAAAATTAAAGAAAGAAATTGCTCACCTGCCCTGTTTACAAACATCTGAACTTCTGTTCTCAACCTCACGTTGCCATGACATCGTGCAAAAGTTATTCTACCGACATTCTTCATGTTCTTCGGTACCATAGTTAATCAATAAATTACTCTTTGGTAAGATTGCGCCAAAAGTAACGCTTAACCGTTGTTAGGTAAAACATACGTATGGGTCAACAGTAGCAACAGGGGAACGACGTAGTTTGGTGATATCCATCAACCCATCCAAAGAACTTGAAGATTCATTCATCTATGTACTGTCGGTGATCATAAGGGCCGAACCATTTCATTTTGCGTCGGGGCTGAAGAGAGTTTGTGTTACGTGGTATCGTTATTTACAGCGGCAATTTTGTGACTAATCAAAGTTTATTACGGTTTGATAGTAGGTATTATTTTCCGTAGTAGGCTTTGTTATACGATCATCAATTCTTATGGCACCGTTGTGTGGCAACAATATCAAAACACAAAACGCGCGCTAATAAACAATCACATACCTAAATACGTATGTTCGTGCATGCATACATGTGTACATATATACATACCTACATACATACCTACATACCTACCTACCTACCTACCTACCTACCTACCTACCTACCTACCTACCTACCTGCCTGCCTGCCTGCCTGCCTGCATGCATGCATGCATGCATGCATACATACATACATACATACATACATACATACATACATACATACATACATACATACATACATACATACATACATACATACATACATACATACATACATACAGTACATACATACCGTGTACGTCATACATCATGTTTCAACGATATCCTTTGGATTTCAGTCGTTTGATCACAGAGCAACACATTCTCTCTCTCTCTCTCTCTCTCTCTCTCTCTCTCTCTCTCTCTCTCTCTCTCTCTCTCTCTCTCTCTCTCTCTCTCTCTCTCTCTCTCTCTCTCTCTCTCTCTCTCTCTCTCTCTCTCTCTCTCTCTCTCTCTCTGGTTTGAACAAACCGCCAATATTGTCATAAGAATGCCATTTCCTTTTCCTAACTTCAAAACCATTTCAGATAAAATGTATATACATTTATTTTTACTTGGCTTTTCCTGAAGTCGGTACAATGGTATGATTAGATTAGAAAACCACACTAAAGGTTCGTCTCCTTTGTTCTGTCATTTTGGCATTCACTGTGTTCAATTTTGACCAATCGTTTGGTAGAAAATATGTAGATTTTTTAAAATCAGTATTTGGCCAAAACCGCCAATTGATGCACCGCCTGTACTTTGTAGTTGGAACTGTTCAGGTACGACCGTACCGAATTATAGACCGACGACCCCCCCCCCCCCATGTCCTAAATGAAGTCTCCCTTGACGGAGTCCGAAGGTCCCTTACAAACTATTGCATCACGCAAAAATTCAAAACGAGGAAGCCACATTCATGCATGTTTTGGGGTTTTTTATCTGCGTTGCAGACGATTTCACCATCCAAGTGTAGTGCTTCAGCATTTTCAATATCGTTTCGACACTGATTTCACAACATTTCACCAGCTATATCAATCCCAGCCTCGGTACTATAAATGGGCTGACGCGAGAATGTTTCAATGAGTCATTTGGAAAGCCAGCTGAGACGACAGAATGTGAGATTATTTATACTATAGACCCGTCGTGTGAATGTGATGACAGCCACTGTACACGCCATGTAGGTGATTCAGATGTTAGTCCTGGGTCACCGTGGCCGGAGATTCCAGCCAAATGGACATTCGAAGGAACAATACAGGCACGTGAACAGCGTGTACCATAAGCGCTTTTGACGAACTGGGGTATTTGAAGACATCACGTTTCAGTATGTGAGAATCAGGCCATTGGAATGTGCCCTACAAAAACTGAGTGAGTGCGTCAGAGAAGGTTCATATTTCGCCCTGCTGTCTTTATACGGGTACAAAGGACATAGTGACATTGTGACGTAAAAAGCTCTATAGCAACAGGTGTTGCTGTGACGTCACAACGAGAGTGCAACTGGTTGTTGTAGCGCGCCCTCTAACAACAAGGTGGCTCGTTGACGCAGCATCATAACGAGGGACCGTGGACTGTATTGAAGGGGAAAAACGGTTTATGATATAAAACGGGATCACGGGATTTACTTCATTCCAGATTCTAAATTAGATTCCTTTCTTTGACGAAAGAAATATTAAAAACGCTCAAAATGCTCAGAAGTGTCACTAAGGAGATATACTATCTCATGCAGACGATTGGTGACCTATCTGTCGGTCAAGCCA
Source organism: Ptychodera flava (assembly GCF_041260155.1). Classification (NCBI taxonomy): domain Eukaryota; kingdom Metazoa; phylum Hemichordata; class Enteropneusta; family Ptychoderidae; genus Ptychodera; species Ptychodera flava. The sequence goes on along the minus strand of NC_091928.1, from coordinate 20,230,519 downwards.
AGGTACTTGATTTTGGCGAAGACAGCACCATTCTTGTTGCCATAGCTCCCGACGATGGGTTATACAAAGGTGGCCAGTTCATTTTTCGGGTAAGTTTAGCAGGAGCTCAATCGTAATTAAAAGCCAATCATTACTTATCTATTTCCTTTCTTTCCAGAAATAACAATGGTTTGGAGATTCGTTCGTTCAGTCTTCATCAAAACAAACGGGTTTTTTCTTTAACGTCTTCTTTGTGGTAAAATAGCAGTAACATTAATTTGGTTGTATTTATCAAAATATTCTTCAGCAAAACAAATGTATGTATTTCTTCCCCCGATGCATTTTAAATACGATGTTCTATATTACCTTGGCTAAAATTCAATCGTGAGCAACTCTTTGTGCAAGATACGAGATTGATTAGTATGCATTTACGTAAACTATATTTACGAGCATCGTTTCAGCATTAAGGTAGTTCGCGCCTCGAAAATGAAAGACTTAAACTGTTGCCCAAACTTTCCTCAAGGAATCTTTCAACAGTTCTCTTTCAAAATCACGAATAAAAATCGGGGGTCACCGTGCAAATTTTGGTACTAGGAAAACAAATAACTCAAGATTTACCGATATTTAAAATTCAAAATGACCGCCATCCCCGTGTTAACTCTATGGAGAAAAATTGAAATTTCGATTTTCGAAAAACTAAGCCGGTGAAAAGTTTTCGTACACCAAGAGCTTTAAAATGAACCCCAACAAGTGGTATTTAAGAAAAGAATTGTAAAAGTCTGAGAGTCAAAATTTGTGTCCCTGAGGCGCGTTCTACCTTAAAATGTTATGCAAATGATCCCTTCTAAATGTGGAGTACTCATGTACCTAGCTCGCATCTTCCTTGTGTGAGAGCAAGAACATTGCAGATTACATATACAAAAGCTGTATACTGTGGACTATTTTATTCTCACTAGAATTCATTCTAGCTGAAAACAGATTTTCAATGTTTCACTGTGATTTTATTTTCACTTCGTCTAGTCTGACTAACATGCAAAGTAAAAAAGAAAATTAAAATTTTCACTCGGAATTTATGTAAGAGGAGAAAGGGCTATCGAAAATGGCGAAAATAAATTCCAAGTGAAAATAAAGCATTCCACAGTACAGTAGAGCGTCAAATTCCGTTTTTAATGCAAATTGACATTAGAACATCGAATTAACTGACAGCAGCGGTGCTTTGTTATCTAGCGAACTAACCCCTGATCTTTTCGCCCACAGATACGAATTTCAAAGAGTTATCCATTGTATGCCCCGGATGTTGCTTGCTTGACACCCATCTACCATCCAAACATAGAGAACGTGTTAGCGTTTGGAGAGAGGGAGGCCGATGTATGCATAGATCTGCTTGATGACTGGGAGAGCACGTACAATCTGGAGCACGTCGTACAAGCCATTCTCTTCCTGTTCTTTCAACCCAACTTGGAAGACCCTTTGAGTCCGATGTTCGAACCCAGGATGGATGAGATAGCATTCGCTGAAAACGTCCGGAAGTCATTAGAGGGAGGCTCCGTGGAAGGGATTAAGTTTCCCAGAAATCTGCTGGGCGAAGGTTGCGCAGATGACGTCACACGCCCTCTCCAGGAAACCAAATCAGTTGCAGTTCTCGCAAATGGCAAGGTAGCTGGCGACATTCCCCAATCAGAGGGTGTTTACAGCAGGAAAACGTGTTCGTCACGTGAAAGACACAAAGGTTGAGTAAGATTGAGATCGAAATCTGCAGTGCAATGTCCTCTTTCCTTTTTTGTCGGGTGCCACAGTTCCTGGCAATATTTATTTTGGAACACATATAGTGCCCGAACTGTTTTAACTTGATTCCCACAAGTATGGTACCAATGATCAAAAAAATGTTGTTTCTATCTGTTCAGTGGAGGAAAATTCTACGTTGATGTTATGACAATGATTTCAGCACAGTACAACCAGAAAAACAACAAGAAATATTAAAAACAGATGACACATAACCTATGAATATCGTATCTGTAAAATTAATAGATGCAATGTGTGAAACTGATATCACTTCATTATTATGAAGATGGTCAAGAAGAAAGAAAAATGATTTTTTCATTCAGTGGAAAAAACTTTTCTGTGGTAATCTCATACTGAAGTACTTATAATAAATGAAAGAAAATCGCATCACTTTTATTGGATGAGGAGCAAAATCAAATGTCGTGTTTTCTACGGTTTGATCCACTATTATGCGTTATAGTTCGGTGATCTCATCTCGACACCATTTGTCAATTTAATATCAAACTATTGGCAGCCGAATATTGGGTCCAAGTTAAACTTTCAACAATATGTAACCTGCCATCGTTTGTTGAGAGCGCATTTTAGTCCTCAATATTTTGTGTACTACATGTTATTTATTGATACGGAATTGATTATTAAAATAATCCATGGAATGAATGGACGTTTTATTGTGATAAGAGTTCCGTCCTTGTCATCTTCAATGGCATTGTGCATGGCGAAACTGTGATATGAGAGAGAGAGAGAGAGAGAGAGAGAGAGAGAGAGAGAGAGAGAGAGAGAGAGAGAGAGAGAGAGAGAGAGAGAGAGAGAGAGAGAGAGAGAAGAGAGAGAGAGAGAGAGAGAGAACACTATTCGTTTTCGAGTGAAAGTGTGGTTCTCTTTAAGGAAATTTATATGAAGGTCGAACTTCGTCGCACACACTGAAATACACCAACTTTTAAATGGGGAATTAACACGTCAAAGTAAAGAACTAATTGATTGTGATCATATTTTATTAAGTGAGGAAAAAGTTAAAATGATAACAAAAACAATTCTTACATTAAAATTCAATGTTAAAACTCAGATTTATTCTTACGAAAACTGAACAAAAAAGCGATCCGCCCTCACCAAACGTTTATGACAGACTGAAGCTAAAATCACCGATGAGGGCGCAAGTCATTTTGCTGCTGCTTACCCTACCAAAATGATTGTATGCTGTTAGTTCGAAGGCAAATTAAGTACTTGTGAGGGAATGTCACGCTTTTTATATATGTAAATGTAATTCAAACACTTCAATGAAAACTATACTTCGAAATCTTACATGAAACCTGTATAATAAATAAACAGTTATAACATTTTCAAGAGAGATAATTCGATATGAAAATGTATGATAATCTCTGTTCTCTACCGGCATGATCGTTTATTTTAATATAAAAATGTAAAAACATAGTCTATGGCTATCACGAATAGTATATGTCATTTTTTAAACCTTTAATTGAATACTAAAATTAATAAACGTTATTAATCGTGCTCAATTAACTGCTACACATATGGACACAGTAATCTAGCTATTGCAACTTAAGTTTGCGGTCAACGACAGAGGTATGGCACCTCAGCCGGGTAAAATATGTATTTCTAAATTTCCCTACATGCAGCCTAACCAGTCGGTGGATTTCGACTTGGGATAGCCGGGTGCCACTTTCATTTTCATGTCGTCGTACTGATAGTATTTATCGCCTTTAAAGAAGTACGTTTTGCCGTCCATCCACGTGAACGCCGCGTCGACTTTGGCGGTACTCCCCTCCAGTGTCGGCGGATATCCCTGACTCCTCCCGGTATGACTGCCTCGGTGTAGTCACTCCATATGTAGTACCTCGAACCTTTAAAGAAGTATATTTTCCCATCGCCGCTCCAGACGAACGCCGCATCCGGGTTGCGCGGCACACCAGTGCCTCTGAGACTCCTGGGATACCCTGGCTCCAAGTGGTGTCCATAGAAACGCCAATATCGAGTCCCTGAAGACATACAATAGGTTAGATATTTTTCAACTCTTGTTCTTTTCTGACAAAAACTTGTGCTTATGCTCTCTTCAAGTTTAAAACCAATGATAACTTTTAAAGCTCCATAAGCTGTATCTTTTTAGCTATTTTTTCATAACTTTTGTTTTGTGGTTTCCCTACACTTTCTGCATTGAATCCCTACACTGTAATTTAATGCCAAGTATTTAGCATATCAACACAACCTATATGAGTATAATCTCCATTGTTATTGTTGAAAATTATATTCAAGTCCGGACTAAAATTCATTTGTAAACAATAAAAAATGATCACTACACACATACAAGCTGTGTTGAAAAAAAGAATATTCGAAATTTCGGCATGACAAATGGATTAGGGTCAGACACGTTAATCTGCAGAAGCAGAATACGGAAAAACTTGCCACAAGTTACAGCTTATGTCCTTTATGGCTATTTTTTCTCTTCTTTACTCTCTAAAATCAGAATATTGCAAATATATATATATATATATATATATATATATATATATATATATATATATATATATATATATATATATATCGAAGTATACAGATATCCTCGTGGAAAATAAAAGTGCTCGATGCTAAGCAGACTGTTATAAATAATAACAAAAATTACATCGAGTACAAAGTAATGAAATCTGTTACATGAAACTTAAGTAACAGATTTCATTACTTTGTACTTGAAGTCATTTGTGTTATTATGTATATGTGTGTGTGTGTGTGTGTGTCTGTGTATGTGTGTATCTATGTATGTATCTATGTTTTCTCTGTCAATGAGATTTAGATAATGAAACATATGAGTGTCTGCCTCGCAATAATTTTACAAAGACTAGTTCATTTAGATTACCTTTAAAGAAATACGTTCTGCCATTGGGAGCAGTAAAACCAGTGTTTATGTTGCCAGGGAGACCACTAAATTCTTTATTCAGCTTGACGGGATATCCGTCGGCGATGCCGTCATCAGTTAGTTTCCAAATATGTTTCCCTTTCACCGCAAACGTTTCGTCACTGGAATCTGAAATAAGTCATAATCGACCAAAATATTACTATATTGTATGGTTTTAATTTTCTGGTATTTTTGAAGTGTGCCTTGCCGATCTTTGGTTTTAATATCCGGGGTGGCCATGGGTACAATATTGGAGAATGTGTTATTTTGAAAGATCCAACGGTCTGCAGGTAGACTTAGTTCTATCTCAGACCCATACGTGCTTGACTTTCTTCTAAAGTTTCAACCAATTGTTACATGACGTCGTGTCGACATACTTCGGTGTCTGCAGGGTAGACTTCGACTCCTATTACAGTAAGATAATACCATCGATAAAAGTGAATTCATCCCGTCAATTATTTTTTGTTGGGGGGGGGGGGTTTAGTCAAACGACAAAAGTGGAGTTCTTTACCAGTAATGTTATTTTTCAAACGAAAGCAAGGTCATTATTTCGACCATGAACGCCAGCAAAGCTGCTCTCATCTGTATGTAAAACTAGATGTGTTGGCACTCTACTGCGTGAAGACGCTTCAGTGATAGTGTAAATTCGCCGTAATATTTCTTGAAATATATTGTTTTAATGCGAATTAAAAAGACATGACAAGATTTGTTAAAACATTAAGGCCGCCCAGGCTCTTGCGTAGAAATATTGTTTTATTATAGAGGGCGTAATCGACATCGTCCCAACAATGTAATGATTATATCGCCTTTTTTTCTAAGGCTCACCTGTAAATACGGCATCAAAATTTGTCGTGCATGAATCAGGAATTTCACCATCCGGCTTGTCAGGCTTTCTTGTCGGAAATTCTGCCTGTTCTTCGCTGCTCTCGTCGTTACCATTGTCTGGCTTTCTTGTCGGGAATTCTGCCTGTTCCTCGCTGCTCTCGTCGTTATTACCTGTGGGCCTGCCTAGATGTCAAATGGGTTTGTAAAAAAATACAAAAATAAAAAATATGAATAATTTAATTGTTCCTCGGAATCACCGCTTCTACTTATCCAATGCGGAATTTTGTTTTGAAATCGCGGCAAATGTGTACATGTAAAACCATTATCTAAAACGTGTCGGGACTAGTGATAAAGGGGCTAAAACATGGGTTCGAAGTAAAATAAAAAAACCCGCCCAAATGTTAGAACCCGCCTTCTGTCAACACTGCCTGTATGTGTAATGCCTCTCTTATTGTGAACAGTTTGTACAATCTTGGCTCCAAGTCTTCAATAACAATGTTTCTGGAGAAAAAAAATTATCCGAGGAAGAATATTATTTTGTAATGGCCTTACTTTCAACCACTGTGTTTAACGTTTACGAGAAAGAATGCCCATTAGAATTTTTTGTAGCCGTGAACTTTTTTATTTATGTTATTTCGAAAAAAAATATTAAAGATGAGAGAGAGGTGAAATTTAGAAGTGTGTTATTCATATAAATGAATATAGCACGTTATTTAGTCATTTACCATACAAATTTTGAATTCCTGAGATGTCGTCGTTGTGGAGCTGCAGATCAGGGTTATATCCGGGGTAAATGGGTTGCATTACAGCGCCCCTTACGTCGGAGTGAACAAGACCCAAGCTGTGTCCGAGTTCGTGTAACGCCACAAAGTCCAGATCAGTTCCCCTGCTTGTAAAGACGGTGAAAAGCTCGGCGTCATCAAAGTGTAAATCTCCGTCCTCTGGAAATACGCATGCGCCAAAACACCTCCTGAAATAGAAATAAATAGATAGAAAAATAGAATTGTATGTGTATGTATGTATGTATCCGTCAGTCCATCCATCCATCCATCCATCCATCTATCTATCTATCTATCTATCTATCTATCTATCTATCTATCTATCTATCTATCTATCTATCTATCTATCTATCTATCTATCTATCTATCTATCTATCTATCTATCTATCTATCTATCTATCTGTCTGTCTGTCTATCTGTCTATCTGTCTATCTGTCTATCTATCTATCTATCTATCTATCTATCTATCTATCTATCTATCTATCTATCTATCTATCTATCTATCTATCTATCTATCTATCTATCTATCTATCTATCTATCAAAGAATACAGATATCCTCGTATAAAATTACTGTGATAGATGCTAAAGGCAGAGCATACATAATTATGTATTGTGTATGCGTATATATATATAGACAGCTATCCCCAATCGATATAGGCCTACTACAGACACGTTTATCATTCATTCATATATATATATATATATATATATATATATATATATATATATATATATATATATATATATATAATATATATATATATACACATCAAAGGCTGCACTTTAAATTGGTCTAAACGGTTATTTGAAGAAAGCAATTATATCATTTAGCTTGGAAAGCAATTATATCATTTAGCTTGGAATTAGCGACCGTCCTGTCAATCACTATCAATCAATAAACCAATCAATCAATTGATCAGTAAACTGATATATCAAACTGATATATCAAACAATCGGAACATCAATATTGTCACTGAAATATCCTTACCTCGGCCATCAAAAGCAGCATACGGCCCGTCGCTATGCACACCTTCTGCAAACTCTATCAGTAGATCGGCATGTCCACTCGTCACCTCGGTGAACGTCAGAGGAGTCACGTGACTCCAGCGATCTAATGCTCGGGAAATGGCAGCTCTCTGCTCTGATCTGGACATATCTGACGTATAGCTGACGTAACGGTATGTGAGGTCATTCTTGCTCCATTTTGATCCTGCGGGCAATCAAAGACATGAATGTTGTTTCACAGGGGGCGCTGTGCATGTTGGCAAGCTATACAACACGATGCGGAAAGCCGGTAAGCTTAAGTACATCTATAGCGTCGTTGGCGTCAACACACGGCGATACGGTGTACCTTGGTGTGAACTAAAAAAATCTCCCGTGGTCGAAAGGACTCGGGACTGGGGTTCGCACTGCAAATGGTAATACGAATGGAAAATAGTTTGACTGAAACTATTACATCATTACAATGTAAACAGCCGTATATTACACAGTGATTGCAGTGGACCCAGTATAAAAGAAGCGCTTAGTCCTTTCGAAATATTTGTGATTATAAACTCAGAGTAGAACATTGATTTTTAAAAGTACATTATTGACGATTGAGATTACAGTTTCATTAATAAGCGATATTCTTACATAATCAGTGTTGTTCATTTCACATCCAGAATCTGAAGACACGAAATATTCACAAAGCTCTCCCTGACGACATGGCGAAGACTATACGGACTCGAAAGTAGATATTGTTTTAACACCTTCGGCGTTGTCTCTAGCGGATGGGCGTTTTTTTTTTGTGTTGATACAATTGAAAATCCACCAAATTTGAAATTTTTATTTTATATTGTATCATAATCATTAACATAGTTGAAAAGAGGTTATTTGTTTATGTCCACCAAGAACAGATAGTTTGATAGTGAAATTCTTTCAAAGGTCTTTTATATTCACCTGCTAATGTATATCTCCTTTTCCTTGAATGAGGCATAAAGGGCTTTTGGTGTTATTGAGATTTGTTCCCATAACAGCGGACCCGATCATGTCTTCCACTCCGCAGCGTGGCATCTGCATGTGTCGCATGGTGGCGCTGTCCAGCTCGCCTGTCATCTCCAGGTTGGCCATCCGCTGAAAGTTCATCACGCTCTCTTTCATTTCCAGTGAACTAGGGGATCTTGTGTTCTTCAGATATCCGTATTTTGAGAGATAGCTCTGAAAGACAGTGTGACAGACATTTCAGTCGTGCGTTGAAAGCAATATTTGAAATGACGGGCCTGAGGACAATGATGGAGACATGTTCAAAACGAAATGACAGTGCAAACATGTGCCGTCCAGTTTTCAGACAGAGATCAGCGGTAGCCAGCCAGCCGACTTCCAGAACTTGTAATCCGGGGTATTTACACGCAAATATACTATTCTAAATTATTTTGAAAAAAAAATTGATGTTTGAATGGCAAGTGAAAACTGTTCGCATACAGCGAATCCCCTTCAATTGGAAAAAAAATAGACCCTCCGCTAGTTTCCACTCTGTTTACTGGTTTTTACACAGCTAAACAGCTTCCCACTGCCCTCCCTCTTCTCCCAAGCACATCATCAAACCCGACCTTTCCCCGCCATATGACTTCACACTACCCTACAGCAAACCATGCAAAAAACTCGAAACAAAACAAAAATAAAACAAACCAAATAAACAAATAAAAAGAAGTTCCATATGCATGTTGAGCTTCTTTCAATTCATACAATTCGCCTGCCAGCTCATGATAAAAAAATCGCGCCCGCTGTTACAAGAAAAATCAGCGGCACGGAAGCCGAGAGACCGCTTGCAAAAACTCCGTTTACTCAGGCAACCTCGGCTACCACGAGGGATCGTGTTACTGACAGTCAAAGCACACCTACCATAGCTTTAGGGTCCATCGGGACTGCCACCACCAAACCGTAAAGGTATCCCAAACAAACAAACAAGGCACATTTCTGGTACGTCGACGTTGTCATCATCGTGGCAACAAAAAGATTCCTGCCGTGGAATGAAAGACAGAAGTAGGGTTACAAAAAACAGTCTGGCGGACTTCCAAGAGCTGCGTTTGTTTTGGATATCGTTCAAAGAAGTTCCTAATGCCTGAATTGTTCTGTTTTTGAAAGAAATTCGACTCTCACGCAAAGGGAATGTTACTGCAGGGGAAATGAGCTTAGTGTTGAGATTCCTGAAAACAAAGTTTGCAACGTGACTGAACAACGCTGTCATTGAGCAAGAATGTTTGGATTTTTGCTCTTCAATCACCTAGACAACCATGAAGAGAGACAGAAGGGCGAGTGATGCTGATGGATTTTGTTTCTGCGTATCTATCTATCTATCTATCTATCTATCTATCTATCTATCTATCTATCTATCTATCTATCTATCTATCTATCTATCTATCTATCTATCTATCTATCTATCTATCTATCTATCTATCTATCTATCTATCTATCTATCTATCTATCTATCTATCTATCTATCTATCTACACACATACACACACATACTCACACACATCCACCACACACACAGATATACACACACACACACACACACACACACACACATATATATATATATATATATATATATATATATATATATATATATATATATATATATATATATATATATATATAAACCAATGAAGGCGCGTCTTTGCTGCTCCAGCAGTTGTCTGCTGATCGTGTAACAGCATGAAACTCTGAGTTCATCATTAAATCAGTATTACTTGACTACCTACAACTGAACAATATATTTATATATAATATATATATTATATATATATATATATATATATATATATATATATATATATATATGAATATTAGCTCTTACTTTCGATGTTATTTTCAATACCTTTGTTTTGTAAAACAAAAGACAGTAGGTGCGTTTTCTAATTATTCTCGCTACAGTATGTTCAATTACACAGTGAATGCCTCAGAGTAGTGTAGAATATGAAATGCTACCGTTTGCAATTAATTCTATTAAGTCGGACTTAAAGTTCAGTTGTTACCACTGATAAATCAAACATCACACACATACATGTCAGCGGCCGTGTGAACACGTTGATGGAAAGCTATGGGTGTTTCGACATGATTTTAGAGAAAACAAATAACTGTATTTTGCAAACAGAGCTGATCCTTTGAGTATTGGGTAGTCCAAAAGTTACAGCTAATGGAGTAACTGAGATAAAGAAAGAGTGAGTGAGTGAGTGAGTGAGGTAGGAGAGAGAGAGAGAGAGAGAGAGAGAGAGAGAGAGAGAGAGAGAGAGAGAGAGAGAGAGAGAGAGAGAGAGAGAGAGAGAGAGAGAGGAGGGTATAGGAGAAAGAGGAAGAGAATGGGCAGGTTGACAGACACTTTTATAGAAAGAAAACGAAAAAGCTAAGCGGTAACTGAGCTACGCACGAAGAAACAGGCAATCAGAATAGAGCAGTGGTAATAAAACGAAAGAGATGGTGACAACTTGTAAATAGGGCTGTCCAAACAATTCTCTTTTTGTACGGCTGTTTCTGCCTGAAGAGATGAAAATTGGAAGCGATCCATTTCTCGCGGTAAATCGAAATGGTATAGGGTTGACACGAACGATCATTCAGTACCACCGGTTTGTTTGTCGGTGCAACGATGAAACTAAACCGATGCGATCAGGTGACGCAGATTTCTGTGAGTGTTGTTGAATACAGGCGAAGGAATAGTACTAAATTACAAACTGCAGTTGCAATTGAAATACAATTTAAAAAGAGGGCGACGAATTTGATGCATGGACATCGCAATCATCGTGGATATCCGAAACGCGATGAAAATGCTCTGCTTTTGTTCATTTGCGGAGATGAAGCTCATTAAAGTCGGCGGAGGTCGGTGAAGTTTCGTCGCCTTGCTGCTTTCCGAGCCGTCAGCGAAGTTTTACCCCCTTTGCTCTCCATCTCATGCCTTGCTCCACGATGACAGGGATTGAAAAGAACTACAACAGAGAGCGTTAAGCAGCAGCACATTTGTCCACGCGACCAGACCTACTTCTATTTCGAATCTCGTATGGCTTACCTCAGTTCTTTGTTGTTGTCCGCCAGTGAATCAGGAGAAAGCTGTTATCGGCTCTGCGTTCAGCTCAGCCCTTTATATAGTCTATTGTGACCGGACGTCAGGCCACGGTTATGCCCAGTGAAAACCTCTGAGAGATCGTATTGCATTACGGCCATACCTTACATGTTTTCGTTTGTCTTCACGTATATAGGTAAATTCTCACGCATCCAGCATTCATTTTTTTTTGCCGTTTCTTCAAGAAATTGGCGACCTTGACGGCGACCAGGTGACTCTGACGTCATATGCTGGCCTGTGTAGTGCACGAAGTAAACTTCGTACGAATAATGAAATCATCAACGTTACCGCTCGGAAAAATTCCTGTTGTTGAAAAATAATTCACAGATGCACCAAAAAAGAATTTAATTATAAAGAAACAAAAAGATTAGTCGGTACTGCCGGTTCGGTTTTTTGGAAGTTCCTCGCCCCTATGGCAATTGTTAGCGTATTGCTTGCCACCAATCGCTTGCGTCCATCGACCGGTGTCTATTTCGGGTATTTCCGTCAAAGATCGGCACTTCAGAGAAACGCCGCAACCCCCTCGAGTCACTTAGCCGTACTTAGACCCCCCGAGTCATTCACCGCACGTGTTTGTCTAACAAATTTTCGGGTTGTCAGGGTCACCGCGATCATAATTTCTTCACATTGTCCATGTGCTACCCGATACGGGCCGAGATACCTTTGTTCAGCGAAAACAGGACGGCGCGGTTTTGGCGGCGAGGAGGAGTAGGAGCGTGCCATCGTTTTCTTGCACCTTGGCTTTATACCCAACTTTCTTCATCAATCACACCGTTTCCTGTAAGATTAAGTGCAGGCTAATTGCATACACCCTTCGGTATGTTTACTCACTTTGTCGACTTTAAAGATACCTGTATGGCTAGTTTTGGTACAAAATGGAAAAACATAAACTTTAAAGTCACCCTGAGTACAATAATTATCCAATCAAGATAAACTTTCAATAATTTTAAGAGAATTGATCTCAATGTTCTGTTTTACGTTCAAGGTCGATACGGAGTTAAGTGGAAGTGCACCTTTAGCCGCAAAAGTGACAACATTGTAATTGAACCTCTTTTTCTGTCGTCATAGTTCGTATTACAAAGGAAAAAGACCATCCCGAAATTCACCAAGGTTACTATCACATATACCTTATACACCACACATCACATTTTTCCAAATTCTCCACATTGTTCGAATTATTATTATACATGTACATCCTGAACGCAACATTACACGAAAGGTGCGCACCTTTCCACTTAATAAGTTGCTTGCCAGTAAAACAGTGGGCAGGAAGTTATTCACCGCGTGAGTAAAGTAAGCGTACAATACTGTAGGACGTCAAATGTAACAGACGTATACACAGGACTGTATCAGAGGGTACGACACCGTCCCCCTGAAAAGAAGACTGGTATATATGACGCAGACGTGTTTTGTATGGGAATAGCAAGATTTGAAGCATCAATGAAGACAGTAAGTGACTTTGGCTGTCAAGCTTTATTGAAATTGTCTGTCAATTTGTCCATCTACTATGTTTTTTTTCTATTTACAATATCTATCCTCATCGCTGGAATACAATTCGTTTTTTTTTCTGTACGCGTGTTGTTGTTGTTTTCAGATGGTGTAAGCTACGAAAGTAGGAACTGGACAGTAATCTGTGATCAAATACACAAATTTGATAAAAGTTTTAGTTTGATATTACGTAAGGTATGACAATGAACCCAAAGACCAGATACCACAGAATACTGTTTCAAGACTTATAGTTATTAATGTTCAAGAACACATAAAATCATTAAGGACCCGTTGTAATTTTGATGCCTTTCTATGTTTTGGTTTTGTATGACGATTGTAAGTTCTTGTTCTACTCATCAAAGCATGTTGAAATACCAACTATTTAGCTTGCACTATATGTATAAATTTTGCTGTTATTATGGTTGCGTTTTAATTCTAGTAGGAACCAAGATTCATTTATAAAAACAAAAGAAAAGACAAGAAATAACAAACAACAATGCACTTTACACATGTACAGGCTGAGTTGACAACTTATGCACTGTGTATCCCATCATGCTTTGGGACTACAGGAAGAAACAGTAGTTGACAATAAAAACAAAAATGATGAAAAAAGATAACCGAAAGTTCCAACCACTGGCAAATTTAAAAAGATAAGATTCTTGGCGCCCTGGTGCGTTATACTGCACTTGAACATCGTTAATTCAATACATGGTTATCCTCCTTTGGGTCGGCTTGACTACTGATTATTCTGCTTCATGAAATTAGTATTTGCTGTTGTCCTTTATCCTACTTCAACTTCTCACACCACAAAAGGATGCATACTCCTTCAAAATTCTCTGAAGTTTCGATGTCAAGAATAGTTGCCTGTTTAGCGTCCAGTTGCCATCCGCAGTGTTTTATGGGTTATTTAAATTCGTGATCTCATCTCTACAGTTTCACAATACGCCGCAAAAAGTGGGTGTATTTATCATCAAGTTATCTTGAAGTTTCAGGAATATTGGTCTGTTTTGCTTCCAGTTTCCATCCTGATTCGTTTGTTGCATGATTTTCTAAATCCGGGATAATATCTCTCAAATTTCATTATACGCTTCCGGTGAGCGACAGTTGAAAAATGCCCTACTTTCAGATTATTTAATGTTTAATTAAGTGCAGTGTTTTAAACATGATCGAATAGTCAGGTTCAAGAAACTTTCTATTTCCTTCTCGCCAACGGAAGGGATTTCCTATCAACAATAGTGTCCCAAAACCATTTTTACCTCTACTTGAACAGTTTAAGATCTGTTTTCAAGGAGCTCCATCGCGTTAGATGGCAGAGCCATAAGCAATACAACGCAATGCCCCAGTTGCCGACAAGTGTCAGCCCTTGTTTCCTTGCGGAATTGTAGTGGACAAGGCATGGTGCTCGACATTGAAATTCCAATTGTCGACTTACGGTGTTTGGAGTTCACTTAACTTCTTATTGTATGATGAGAAAAACATACTATTTGAAATGCCATCCCACACATGTCGGCGACTGACTGGTTTCTTTAAGGGTATCACTGCGTGATTTCAATGTGCGTTCATACAACTGGACCAGAACCTGGCGAAGAAGCTGCCGCAATCGGTCTCTAACACAAAGAAAGTTTGAGAGAAAAAAATTATCTATGTAAACATTTGGCGGCGATGCGACCACAACTTTTAATCACAGTCCCTCCATGTTTTTTTAAGGTCGGAATTTCATGAAAAGACAACAACTTCCCTCAAAGCTGGCCCGGCATGTCTCTGTACCAACACGACGAGTTAAGTGTTCACTTCCGTGAATATATTTACTTTTGGTTTGAAAAAAAAACAAAAAAAACATTGGACCTGTCAGCGAAAGTTACGGCACGTCAGATAGGGGACAGCGATGAAGCATACTCAATCTACGCTAAGCTGTGGTAAAATTTAATATTATCATAGGGACGCCTTTTATGCCATTAGGTAAAATGCTCCCCAGGGATAGACATTCAAACTTTGACAACACACTTTTGGGTTACCACTTGTTAGGGGTTTATTTCGAAGCTCATGGAGAAAATCAAGTTATTTTATGAAAATCGGAAATTTCATTTTTCCCAACAGAGTGTAACACAGGGATGGCGGCCATTTTGAATTATAAAGTTTGGTAATTTGTATCTCTGGTACCAAAGTTTGCACTGTGACCCCTGATTTTCATTCCTGATTTCGTAAGGGAATGGTTTGAAGTTTCATCACTTAAATTTGAGTAAAAGTTTGTGTCTGTTAATTTGGGGGCGCATGTACTACCATTTAGCATCTCCTTAGACAAGCACAAATTTCTACCATACGCAGGATACGACCCAGATTCTTCACGTGTGCCAGGTGAAAGGAAACCATATGTATTTTGTTCTGTATCACTGCGTGTCAACACCAAATTAAAGAATATACGTCAGCACGAAATGGACGGATAGACTGGAGACAGACGCACATGCGCATTGACAGACATTACACAGACGTGCACCAAGAGCTGCATTCATACGGTCCGAGAACATTAGAGTAAATGGAACGAGGGTACATTTCTGAGAAAGGACAGCGTCGCAGCTGCGGTACGTCCGGTGTCGTCATCGCCTGTAACTCAAGTCTCTTTCCGCCTAACCAGTTTCCTATTATCGTGAACTACATTACAACTGGCGTATGTACACATGGAACAGCGAACAGGTTCGTCCCCTAGGCGTGGGGATGTGGTGTCTTGATCTCTGCACGGGGTGCTTGTTGCTATTGTTTCATTTCATTTTAACAATTTTGACTATGATATTGCTGATAAAGATTTATCATACCAATCCTTGGTGTCATGGTCTTGGCACTTGTTGATGTGTAAGATTTCTGTTGGTCCTTCATTGTGTCATGTATAAGATATATGTGTCCTGCGATAACCGTCCCCAGGGACGGACCTGTCCACTGTTCTCTGTGGCACGATAAGTTTACAAACTTGGGGACTTGCAAATTCTGCGTGACATAGTCCCACTCGTATGCCTGACTCCCGTGTCTGAGTCAAGTAGCTGTTCAGGCAACCCCTCGCACAACATTTTGGTGTTGCTATGTATAAATATATTTATGGATGCGTCCAAGAGTTTTTCAGCGTCGTCGACTTGTATAAATAATTGCGCTACAGTTGTTCGCTGGTTTTGGATAGGAAACGAGCAAAAACTAAGCCTTCAAAAACTCACAAATGGCTTGAAAAGATGTCATGGCAGTTAACAAGTAACGAATTTCAGTTGCAAATATCTCGTTTCCACCGAGAGCTACGCTTCTTATAGTAAGCAATACAATGTTCAAAATATGCCTGCCTAAATCATGACATCCTTTGTTTATCTGAAGTTTTTAGTAATTTGCCACTTTCAAAGAGACAACATCCTCATTATTCTTTCTAATGAGTCAATCCTTACATATAGTAAGTGAAACATGCAATACCTTCTAAGCTTTCAGACGTAATTACCGTTGGTTTAGATGGCGTGGGCGACAACGGTCACGTCATGCCCATAATGCAAACAACGAACGACAGGGCCACGCACAAACAAGGGGTGAGACGGAGTCTATTGAGAAAGCTGGTGGGATTTTTTAAAAATTTAAAACTATATACTGTGTGAGTTGAATTTAATTAGCCGAGATGTATTTTTTAAACAGCCCATTGTCTGCCTTTGCAGTACCACAGTGACATTTGCTGTCATTTTTCATGCACATTGATTGTCAGTGTTAGAGCCGCGTCACTAGCACAGACTGCAGACAATGATGATAATGCTCCGCTGCTGCAAAATTATGATAGCCATTTACTGAAATACAACCATTCCATCCAGTAACCTGAAAACACTTGTAAAAGATTTTTTCTGACCATTTCAGTGCATGATTTCATGAAGTAAAACGTTTGAAGCCCCTAACTGTTCGTTGGGACTATCAAGACCTCTGAAACACGGCTTTTTCGCTACTACTCCAAAATTTTGTTTTCCGCGCCATGCTTAGTTTAGGCCTAATAGAATTGTTTCACTCTGTGATGTGCGATAAATGTCAAGTTACTTAGGCCTGTAACAAAGACGACGGTCAAAGGATGCATTTCGAGAAAGAACCGGGTGGGGGCAAGTTTAAAGGAAGGGGGTTAGAAATTAGATAGGGGTATTGGAGTGGAGGTCACATTTTACAAGATGGACCAACCCCTGATTTCGCTAGGCCCAGAGGACGAAATAACTGAAACTTCCCTTAAAGTCCAAATAGCTGCGATCTTAAAGTACCCTAAGTTTTCCAAGAGTTTCTTTGAATAAGACCCATGAAAGACTGAAAAAATTTATAACTGTCATAAGTGTCGAAAGTGGTATATAAATTCAAACGTTTTTACATCATTTTAGATTTCCTGCCATTTTCAAAAAACTAATCATTTGACAGAGAAAATAAAGATTACAACAACAAAATGTTCGCCATCTTGTGTTGTGCATCCAAGTAAATGGCATCATGCTTGTTTCTGGTATGATAACGATGGGTATATGCAGAAAATACTATTTTTTGTACTTTTCCGTGGGGGCGCCATTTTATGAGTGCGGCACCTGTTTATTATTTAATATGTTAAAACATGTGGGCATGGTCAAAATCACCGAGCAGTGATACACCTATACATGTCCTTTAGTTAGCATGAACCAACTTTGCTAATATAAAACCATGAAAATAATCATAAAATTAGCAGCGATTGTGGCTTTAAGAAAGAGGATTAGCGATGCGGAGCCCAAACTGTAGTTGCCGTGATTTTGGTACGACCTGTTAACCCAGACCAACGTGGTTTCTTTCACATCACAACTGGACGCTGATAATTAATTCAGCGTGGAAGCAAGCCAACCAGGTATGTCGACTTGGACCCTGAACCGACTTACTTGCCAAGATTGTATAGCACATTATGGTGTAGGACCTCTTGGACACCACATGGCGAGGCCCCCTCCCCCTCTCTCTCCCCCCCCCCTCTCTCTCCTCTCTCTCTCTCTCTCTCTCTCTCTCTCTCTCTCTCTCTCTCTCTCTCTCTCTCTCTCTCTCTCACATACACATAGGAGAATTCATTTTCCCTTTCCAAGTGCAGACCAGCTGCTTATATAGAGTGGACTGATGGAGTACAGAGCTGTGTTAATCGTAAAAGTTGTGAACTATACAACCATGAACAATCCCATTATAATAAACAATTCGTAGTCACTACAGTATGTAAACATATCTAATTAAGCTTATGTATGGATCATAACATGTCTCATATAGGAAGTTGGAAAGCTTGAGTACATCGTCAGCTGACACTTCAAGTATCGTTTGATATAAATTGATGAGTAGAGTCTTCGCTGAGTCTCAGGAGAATTTGGTCAGTCTTTATCAGTACAAAGTGCATTGCTAAAACATAGTGCAATATGCCATTCATTCGGCAATAAGTAGGTCAGGCCTAGGGTTAGAAGTGACTTGATTGTGAAGGATATGACTTTCCTAATTCAATTTTGCATAATGATTTTGACCATCTTATCTTATTCTATGTGTGTAGCACAACTACAATAATCTGTACATTTAGCAATAACTGGGCGTCAGAAAAATTTGAAGTTTAAAAACGCCCAACTTGATGTGTTGAAATATATCATCAAAATGGGCAGATTCAGTCAGGTATTGTGGTAGCTTTTCAAAGTGCATTCCGTTTTTCACCCGACATTATTAAACACTTTTAAGCAGTGGATTAAATTTCAGCGGAATCTATGTTATGTAAAGGTAAAGCCAAGTCTAGTTTATCTTGCAGCCCTATCTGGCTCCGTGGCTTTTTAACTCTGCCTTATCCTGACATGTTGTCAACACTCTTACCTGGCCAGACCGAGAGGTAACGCCGCTTTGGTATGTTAGCCCGCCTACAACAAGGGCCATAAATGTGAAACTAATGAAGGACTGTGAGAGGGTATGAGCCGAATCGAACTACCAGACCTGCCATGTATAGTATATATATATATATATATATATATATATATATATATATATATATATATATATATATATATATATATATATATATATATATATATCTCGGAAATTTCAGTGCTCGATGCAAAAAGCAGAGCGTTATAAACAAATCATAACTTAAGTTTCATGCATTCTGCAATCTTCAGACAGAAGCTAAAGAATTCTTATCTCTACACTCTCATTTTTATGGTTGGGGCGTACCATTCCATTTCTAGGTGGTGTTAAAATTTGATAAAGCCGGAATATTTGTTTTGGTGGCGGCTCAAACGTTCTGAGTTGGTTTCAAAATGCTGCCACCAGGACAAACATATAACAGTTCCAATCCAGTTCAACAGCAGCACACCCTTTGGCCGTGTACTCACCGTACGTGGCCTTTATGACAGGGGAACGATTGGGCGTGACGGGGACATTTCTCATTCCAAATGCTTGGGCCGTTGGCTTTTAGTAGGTAGAGTGACAAGCTAGTGAAGAGAAAATCACCCCGTCATTCGCCATATCAGTTATTAAACGATTAAATAAAAAAATATTTATTAATGCGGACTTATAAATCTTTACAATTACACAATCAAATATTCGCTCTATACTCATGAAAAAGTTTTGATTCTTATATAGCGCATTGCATTAAAATAATCTCAATGCACTTTACACTAAAAATCAACAAATAGGAGGAAGAAACATAAAATTGCTTCAAAATAGTACTGATTGTAAATTTGCAAAGGAAAAAAGCAGCATGTTATAAAAACTCATCATAAAAACTACGAAAATCACAAATAAAAAGACGTGAAAAACAACGTTTGAACCGCTCGAATATATAATGGCAGGGGATTCCATAAGCGAGGTGCACAAATTGAGAAAGCCCTATCACCATAATACACGCATTTCCAATTGGCTGATATAAATTTACAACACTAGAATGTGGGCGAAGTGTGCTCTGAGTGTCACGGACTGTGAGCAATTCACCTAAATTCTTTGGAGCAAGACCATTAAAGGCCCATGAGCTGCAACTACGCGAAATTTGTCCAACTCAAGACACCTCAGATATTAATTGCAATCTGCAAATTGACAATATAGTCATAACTATGCCTCAACAAGTTGCTTGTGGCAGAATAGGCAAGAAATTGAACGGATTTGTGTTCATTTATCGCCAGTTGTAGCTTGCTCACGAGCTTATAAGTACTGAATGTTTAATGTTCTCACTTCATTAAAGACAGTAGCCTAGACCCTATTAGTCGCTTTCGGCCTTCGTCCCCACTGAGTCGAGGACGAAGACCGAAAGCGACGAATAGGGTCTAGGCTAGAAAGACAGCTATTTACATTATACTTGGCTATGTATTACGCACGCAACCCCGGCAAATGGCTCTAACTTTTGGTTAGTCTCTCCGCCTAACAGGTTCCTCGCAACCAATCCACCAGCGCGCGGTGGATTTTGGGTACCCAGCCTCAACCTCCATGGCCAAATCGTCGTAACGCCAATATTCGCCATCTTTGAAAAAATAAGTACGTCGGTTCTTCCACTGGAACGCAGCATCGATTCCTTTCGGTAAACCTCTCCAGTGTTTCCTAATTCTCCTGACAGCACCTGGATAGACTTTTTCGGTGAATTCATTCCAGATGTAGTACCGAGAACCCTTGAAGACGTATATTTTACCGTCACCACTCCACACAAATACTCCGTCAGGCCTACGTGGTAGGCCCGTGTTGTCCGTTCTTTTTGGATAACCCTCGTCTAAAGTTTGACCCGTATAGCGCCAAATACGTCGACCTTAATGTAGCAAACAAACAAACAAAAAAACGAATAAATAAATAAATAAATAAATAAATAAATAAATAAATAAATAAATAAATAAATAAATAAATAAATAAATAAATAAATACGAATACGAAGGTATATAAATATTTAAATACATAAATTCATTGATACATGCTACATACACATACATAAAAATGCATAATTTTTAGAAATGGCCATGCTGCGATTAGAAATCTTATAATTAATTTGGAATCGCATTCTTTCGAGTCACATGCAAAGTGTATCTTGCATTGCCGAAAACAAGCACTCGATTTCCTGCCCCTGTCTTTTTTATTGTTCAGACTAAAACAGTCTCCTTGTATTACACACAGTAGAAACTCCCACTGTCTATGCTTGCACAGGTAAACAGTATTGGGCGGAATACTAAAAGTCAAAGATCAAGCCATATACACCTGCCTTTCTTCCCGTTGCAATTTTTTTTCTCTCCATATCCTTTTGTTTCAGGGCGAAATATGAAAAATAACTATCGCTGCAAAACCTTGATCTTGCCAATTAGCAGGGATGGAAAATAATTCATTCTCTCTCTGAATGATAAAGGGCGTATACACGATAAAAGCATGGAAAAATTTCCTGAATATTACCCTTAAAGAAAAATGTTCTGTGTGTCCATGGCGACGTGAATGCAGCCGTAATGTCGTTTGGGAGACCGGGATAAACCTCACCAATTTTCTTAGGATAATTTTCGGCAACACCGTTTGAAAGCACCAACCAAATATACCCGCCTTTAGTTACATAGGTATTCTCTCGACCATCTGAAAGGAACGAGTGAGAAATCTCTTTTAGGAAGAATGTTCATGTAAGACATATTGTGATTCGATTTGTTGAGTCGCGGATTTTGACAATCATCTGTGAAACGTTTTAGTAATGATAATTATGATAATGAATGCATAAATGTTGACTATGGTGAGTGTGAATTGACAACGATCATCATGAAAATGATTGTCAACTATACTGTCTCCACCACCACCACCACCACCACCACCACCACCACCACCACCACCACCATAATCATTATCGTCATCATCATCATCATCATCATCATCATCATCATCATCATCATCATCATCATCATCATCATCATCATCATCATCATCATCATCATCATCATCGTTATCATCATCATCATGACCACAATCATCAAAATCTTTATCTTATCACTACCTTGAAATCTATCACTGTTAAATCAAAAGTCTTATTTCTCATCAACGTAACTAACGAAAACCCTGTGGTATTCAATCAAATTCAAACATCTGAAGTGATAATTAGATGCTCACCCATGAAGACTGTGTCAAAGGTCGTATTACAAGCGTCTGGTGTTTCCATCACCATATCATCTGTTGAATCATCTTCATCAGCTTCAAGTTCACCTGAAACGCAAATGAAAACGCGAGTGAGTCGCATGCATGCTATACCTCATGACCTAGATGTCGAACGGTGGCAAGTAAAGTGGTCTTGACACTAGGTGACTTTCAAATTGACATGTTACTCTCATTCTACGATGACTAAAATGTATACATGATGGTGATTTTTTTCTTTCATGCATTGGCAACGAAGCAAAATTTGAGACGTGTACAAGTATTTACTTTCAAAAATTTATCCGTAGGTGCACCTGCAGTAAACATGAAAAGTATTTGATGCATATATGCTTGAATAAATGCATGTCGAAAAATCAAAGCGCGTCTTGTCTCTGAACCACATTAGCGGAGGCAGGAAAGCCGCTTTCTGGAGTATTGATAGACTTGGTTCAAGTCTGCGATTTGTGAATGTTTGAGTGGAGGAAACGCAATAATTTGTATTTCGCTCTCATGTGAAACGCGCGCGTGACTTGAGTGGACGCTATGAGTGGGGTGAACGCTATACAGGGGAGCCTTACGGTTTCACCCGTAATCAATCCAGCAGAAACTAACTCGCTATACTGCGCAGACTCAAATGTAATGCATTCAATGACTGGGAAAACTTGACCCGGGCTACCAAATTCCGAATAGGTTTGTACGAAATAGGAAAGACACAGGAAAAACTATTATAAATGATTTTATTTTTTAAAAATTCACCGACTTGAACCAAGTCCAGAGTATTCATCGAGTTGTAAATTCAAAAGATTTCATAAAACAATTCTGGCAAAATCGTACTCTGACATGAGGGAGAGGTACGTTTATAGAAGAATAAATATAACAGTAAGAGAAATGACAACAGGTACTCAAAGCTAAAGAAGTATGTACTATGTAGAAACGGCTTAAGGTTAAATGTGCCACTGGGACATGACACATATTAAGACTCTCAAAATTTCAAAATGATTTTCTGTTTTACCGCTCTTAGGGGTAAATTTTAAAGCTCTCGGAGACCAAGTGACAAACTTTTCATCATCTTATTTCTGTGAAAATAAAAAAATTATTTCTTATGTCGAATTTCGGTAATTACTTAGGGTAATTTGTTTCTCTCGTACCAAATTTTTGCACGGTGACCGTTGATTTTTATTCTTGATTTCGAGACGAAATGGTTTCAAGTTTCTTGAGGAAAGTTTGAACAAAAATTTAATTTTCTCAATGTCGAGGTGTGAACTACCATAATTACGCGGGGGAAGGTCAAACCATTTGGCTGGTAGGCAGTAACGACAGCGATAACTCACCATACAGAGCTTGGATTCCTGAAATGTCATCTTGCGGCAGAGAAAAATCTGGATCGTATCCTGAATAGAAGGGCGCCATCAGGGCGCCAGGGACGGAAGAGTGTGCAAGACCCAGGCTATGGCCAAACTCATGGGCGGCTACAAAGTCTAAATTGATGCCCTCGTGAGAGTTCACGGTAAATGTTTCGTCATCGTCGAAGTGAGCGTCGCCTGACTCTGGGAAGTACGCATGCGCAAGAACGCCACCTACAAACAAGAGGGAAAAAGTGTGTGATATACAAGGTTAACTGTTGAATCATAGACCCTCGAGAGGGTCTATGGTTGAATCTTTGTAGATTATTTGATTTATTTGTCACAGGGTTAGGAGAAAAATTTAAGGAATTACAGTTCGACACTCATGAATTATTCTTACCTGGTCCATCAAACTTTGCCGCGAACCCATCGCTGTGTACACCTGCGGCGAATTCGATCAAAATGTCGGCTTCACCCCCGTTTACTTCGGTAAAGGACAATGGTGTGACGTCAGCCCAGTGCTTAAAAGCCCTCTCAATGGCTGCTTTCTGATCAGCGATCGACAGATCTTCCGTGAAACTCACATATTTGTAGGTCAGATCTGTTTTGCTCCACTTCACACCTGCAAGAGACGGAGCACATACAAACATTGGTAGAACGAGAAAATAGCTTTATTCTTTGGCGGAATTACTGCAAATTACTTCATTATCTTAACCCCGTTCTGTACATTGCAATGAAAACTGTTGAATGTCGCTATCATTATGACACACTTTTTTATACACAAAACATATATTGATTATAGCGTGGGACATACCGGTCACCTCTCGACAAAATCGTTACATTTTGGTAAATACAGGCATAAGTCTGTTTTGCAAGAGGTTCATGTTTTGGTCGAATTTACACAGCTTATTAAACCACTGCCTTCTGTGTTGCTATAGATTACACATGGAATACTTGTGTTTATTGGATTAGTAGATGACAATCGCTTGTGCATATGCAGTCCCAAATTTCAATTTTGTCATTTTCTGTTCTACATCTGACTCTCAATGATAAAGAATTTGTAAAACTGTCGCCATAGAACTTAAAAGAGGTAAGGTGGCGCACC
The DNA here is from genome assembly GCF_041260155.1 of Ptychodera flava. Taxonomy (NCBI): domain Eukaryota; kingdom Metazoa; phylum Hemichordata; class Enteropneusta; family Ptychoderidae; genus Ptychodera; species Ptychodera flava. The sequence continues at coordinate 20,206,125 of NC_091928.1, read as the reverse complement.
TCAGGTGTCAAACACGTCTTGTTCAACATATTAACTATTGATCATACAGCCTTGCTCATACGACTTGAAATTTTGAATGCTCCGGGCCCCAAAACCTTGCATTATCATTATGATAATTTCATAGTCATTTACAAATTCTATACCCATACTATGACTTTTTGGCTTTTTCAGATTTTTTTTGGTTCTGCGTACAAAACTATATTGTTTGTTCGACTCTTTAAAGCGTTACAGTCTATGTGTTGAACAATGGTAATTTTTATTGTTGGTTGAATTCACACACAGAGATATGTGGACAAGCTGAATGCTGGAAGGGTATATGGTGTGGAACACTAAACTAACGTTGACGAAGAGAACAAAAATGGTGAAAAAAGAGCCAAAACTTTCATCCTCTCCTTAAAGTAGTCTGTGCGTCAAATGAACTGAAAGACTTAAACTATTCCTCAAGCTTTCCACGGGGAACTTTCAACCATTCTATCACAATTAAGAATAACAATCGAAGGGGGGGGGGCGCAAAATTTGGTACTATAGAAACAATTACCCAAGGTTTAAGGAGATTCGTGTTCAAAATAGCCGTCATGCCTGTGTTAACTCTATGGAAACAGATAAATTTCAATCTTCACAGAATAAACGGTGAAAACTTTATTTACTGCAAGAACTTTAAAAGTAAACCCATGCAAGAGGTAGAAAGGCAAATATATAGAAATCTGAGAATTGGAATAGCTATTCCAGAGGTGCATTCTACCCAAAATGATTGGTGAAAAAATTCCTTACTGCTTAGGGCGTATCTTTTCAGTCGGGGCATAAACTTCGTGTTGTCGGTATCGTTCGTATTCGTTCCCATTACCGCTGAACCAATCATATCCTCTACACCACAACGAGGCTTCTCCATCATTTGCATAGTGGCGTCGTTCAAGTCACCGGTCATTTCTAGGTTGGCCATTCGCTGGAAGTTCATCACGGCGTCGCGCATTTCGCCATCACCATTTTCGCCGCTTGGTTGCAAGTAACCAAACGACATAAGGTAATTCTGTTCGGGGATGAAAGAAATAACATTAGCATCTCAGGTTATTACAAAATTACAGATGACTTGTATTGTAAGACAACACACCCTTCAACAAAATGCTGCTGACTTGCTGTGTTTTTGGAAGGTTATATTTGATTGGTCGATTGCCACAATTCACAGCAACTTAGGGAGTTTATTTGTATTATTCAATCATCCAAAATGTCATCAACAAGTGCGAAGCCATTCAAAGTAGACTGTAGATTTCCACAATAACACTGTGTTCAGAGTTCAAACCCATAACAACATCAACACTCAAAAGTTACAAATTATCTTAAGAAGACAACTTTGTTCTTTCTACAAGTCGAGTGTCAACCTGGGGTTCAAGCGTCTCTAAAATATATATCAGGATATCATTTTGCCGAAGATAAATTTCCTCTTTTCACCACAAGGCCTACTACACTAGCAATCGTTCGATAGGTGAAGGATGGAAAGATGAACAATACCGTCACCATTAAAATGACATTATGAAGCATAGAGTATATAGTATCCACTATAAAGAACTTGGTGTATACTTGAAAACATAAATTGAACCCAGTCTTGCTGACGTAAATCTTTTTGGTCAGTCAATCATTAAGTCTGTTGTCGACTCCAAGTTTGAAAAATGTTTGCGTTTCAGTCTGCGCATTAATTTTTGTTTGTTTTCTCGCCAAAGCTCGAAAATTGTGTCGTTTTAACAATCATCCCTGCCTACTTCTGAACGACGAGCAAAAGCCACCCTCGTCCGTATTTACAATTCTTAACTGGTGTTCGACGTCTGTGCAATTTGTCTAAATCCTCGAGACAAGAAAAAATCACGCTTACAAAAATTGAAAAAACTCCAAACCGGCCACCCCATTTCTTTAACATATTTAGATCTCTTCAAATACCCAAAACTCACTGCGATCATCTTATAAACCATCATGCATGGTTAACCAAAGCCAATACAGTCAGGATTGCTTGACTTACTATTTGCGTGGGATAACTTACCGTCGCGTTCATCGTAGGCCTTGCTCCAACCTCGAGAAGACAAACAACAGAGAAAACCAAAATTATGTACCATGGTCGGAGCATTTCAATATCTCACTGAAATGAAAAGAGAGAGATAAAGAGGAAGATCTTAATCTTGCACCGTAAAGAGAAATATGATATGTTTTGTCCCAGCTCTGGATTCTCCGGCAATTAAAAACGTTATTCCCCAGGGTAGTTTACCGGTGACTACTGGAAATAGCTTCTGTAACGCCTACCTATAGAGATTTTATCTCGAAGCGTCCGACACATGGCCAAGGCATGTGAAGGTCATTAACTCAGACCGTACGATAAGTAGATAGGAGATAGTGTGATACTTTTAATTAATTATTTATAGACGTTGAATAAGAACAATCGAGAACGGGATATTCCATGGTGTGATCTTATTTACTCTTAAGAAACAATCAAAGACTGGCGGGAAAATTACCACGTGATAACCACTGTAATCATGTAAGATTTAGATATGTATTTAACTTTGTAGAGAACTTAGAGTAGATGATTAAACATCAGAACTTTGACGGTGAACGACACGGTCGCCATCTTGCAATAAAGTACAAGGTTGTGTTACAATCTACATCTTGGTGTGTCAGCTTCAGTTACTGAAAGCATTACGATCCAGACTGGCACCTCAACTCGTAATTCCCCTAAATACGAGCGTGACAATTCAGTAAAATTTGCTGCTTACTTAGCACAGCTGAGCAATATCCGCTTTTTAGTTTAAAGTTCGATTAAAAAGGAAAGGAAAACATCTCCTATAGACGTTATATATATATATATATATATATATATATATATATATATATATATATATAGACACAGACAAACAGACACATACACACACATACATACACACATATACACATAATTATATATATATATATATATATATATATATATATATATATATATATATATATATATATATATAATCGTGAGAAATGTCTTCACAGGCAAGAAACTATACTCAATGCATAAGTAGCAGAGCAATGTAGGTGGTGTTAAAATTTGATAAATAATATTTGTTTTGGTGGCGACATTGTGAAAGCAATATAACGTATCATTAAATCGTATATATTATATATATATATATATATATATATTATATATATATATTATATATATAATATATATATATATATATATATATATATATATATATTATATATATATATATATGCGCGACTGTGAGGGAACCGATGAAAAAAGAACCAGCACTGAGGTGGCGATTTGGCAACCAGAATCGATTGCCTCGGAGACGATTCACCGTCTGCATTACCACTGTGAGTCTCGCTCCAGGGTCAGTGAGCAAAACGGACAAACACACAATAGTGCATACACAGCCTCACTGACGCTGTCTTGACATGCATTTGCAACGCATCGATCATCCCTTACTAGTTGTTAATAGATGTTCCCCATGGAAAACATGTCAAATATTTCGATTTTGTGTTCCAACAGATAGGGCATGAGAAGCTTCATCATTATCTGACAACTGTCAAAACAAAAAGCGAATATTCAAGAAATTTGAGGCTAAGCCGAATTACTTGTGTTCAATGGGGCAAAGATGTACTATCATAACATCGCACAAGTAGGAAAGTAATTTAAGATTTTCACCTGTCGCCTAAGAGGACATCAGGCGTTTGGCCCCAATAACGATATTTTCTAGGTCGAGACATTGTCTCTCTCAAGTTCAGTACAACAAAGTACGTGCAAGTTGGAGAATTGAAGACACGACTCCATGAGTTTTTACTCACCTATGAAGGACTTCAGAATGTTGGACAACGAAGGATGAAGTTACGTTCACGGTTCGCGTATACACTGACATTCAGTGGTTGAATGGTAGCTTTTTATTTGCTGTCCATCCCGGAAGTAGAACAATACCCGAGCCTAATACTAATGACTTGTCGTCATTGTACGCTCACCTCTTATCTGATAACAAGAATGATTTATGGAAAGAGTCCCAAAAATGAGGACGTTGTGGTTCGAGGAATTTCTGCGGAAGAAGCCTTTCAAGAATTTTGTAAACAAACAAGGATGTGTTACGATAACGCGGTTATTGACCGCAGTGTGTGCTGTGTTCGGTAGGGGTTGGAGTCCATGGATTACCAATGCACAACTGAATCTCTCGGTCCATTACTTTACACGTCTCTCTGCTTTGTCGGAAACAAAACCAGGCGTATAGCGTTTAATGCTACGTCCACTCACGGAGGTTTTTACCTCCATAGTCTACTTTCGGAGGCTGAGTCAGCACACACTTATTGCTATATCGTTTACAAGATTGAAATTAGTGAATATAATTGATATTATAACATACCATTATATTTAACGCGCAATTCTGTGATCTGATTGGTCAAGACATGAAAATAACAGTGCTGTATTCGCAATGTAGCACGGTTGGAGCAGGCACGAGCTCTCAGCTGGAGGTTTAAGAATTTCACTTTTTAATAGCAATCAACTACCTCTGCAACGGGTATACCCTCGTTTCTGACCAGTTCACTCCATATATGCACTCGCTGTCGCTTGTGCACATACAATGAACTGGTCCAAAGCTATACCGGCTCTTGGTAAAGTTTATTGCATTGTTGACGTAGGGACAATGTATCGATATAAAAAGTCTTCAAGTAAACCACAATGTGAGCTTTCACAAGCTGACACGATACCAAAACCATGGCGTTGCACACTGTCACAATTTATTGGCTTTGCCCGAGTGTTTTTTGAAACCGTTTTTTTATAGAAGGATATTCGTCTTCACTGAGTAGCTGTCGTTTACAAAATCCTCATACTGCCTGTCTCATGGCTTACCAAATACTGGATTGTGTTCCGCCAGCCTCTCTTATGACGCTTATCAGGTAAACCACTGGACGAAAAAAAGGATGAATGCGCGTAATTCGTAATTTGACAGGGAGACAGCTGTATGTTCAGTGTGTTTGACTCTGAACGGGGAAGTCCCCCTCCTCTGTTTAGTTTTGTACATATCAATTACAAGTTGAAAAGTTGAAAGTTGCCTTCACATGGGCATTACGATTGTAACTTCATTGAAAGTCTACTAAAAATATTGAGCTCTCACACACAAGATATCCGGGGCCCACGCTGCGATAAATCTGTAGATAGTGTCCTTCTGAGAACGACACCGGTTTTCACATAGCTCAGCAAATTAGACCGTACAGAGAAAGAGGGAACTGGAAGTAGGTGGATGTCACAGCAAATCATTAACACGTATAGCTAGTCATGTGACCTTGAGGATGTGGACTGAACTACAAGTATTTCCAACACGGTTTACTTTATGATTTAGCATAGACGAAGCATAGAATAAGTGTTTCTACATCAGCTGATAAGAAATAGAGGTAAATTCAGAAAAATATGGATATTCGCATTTTGTTTGATGCTTTCTCCCAAATCAAGGCACGGGGATTCAATCGTGCTTTGATTTAGACACAGTCCCTCTGTGGATAGAGGGACTGTGATTTAGGAGAAAGCATGAAACAAAATGCGAATATTTTCTCACCGTCTGAATTTCATCTTGCATGTGCCCATTGGACGCAAAAAATTACTCAAAATCGGCGGGACGATATATCACCATAGTCACAATCCGTCCAGCAACAGTCCATAGCCACTGTCCCTACGACAGGAGGGGCAGTGTGTCAGTTCATAACGAGGAACTGTGCGGCCGAGCAAACATTCAGATCAGTCGCTCCCTAGATCTCTGCAGTGTTGGGCCACGCAGCAGGTGCAGCTAACGGAGCTATTCATCGAAAAAGCTATCCCGGGAGCAATTTTTCGAGGGCAGGGGAAATTTTAATTTTGCTTGGGCTGGGGACAAATTTTTAGCTGGCAGGGAGCAGATTTTAGCTTTTGTCGGGCAGGGCAGATATCGGTTGATTGGCCTGGGGGCCGGGATAGGAAAAAAACGAGGAGAGGGGAAATCGACACGCTTTTTCATCACGAGGCAGGGGAGCTTCATATCTGCAGGGGAATGACACAATTTTAAGGCGAAATCTTTTCCAGCGCAGGGGAAATCGACAAGGTCGTTTCGCCACAGGGCAGGGGAGCTTCAAAGATTAACAATGGGGAGGAGAAACATGCAAAAATATGTGGGGAGTGGGTAAAAATAATGAAGGTTGAGTGCGGGAGGGTAAGTCGATTTTCAGGCGGGAAAATTATGAACAATTAATTAATTACCCTCAGGACTTAAAATTAGTCAATTCACATTGCTTGTCCTGCACAATATATCTTATCATAGTAAGGACTTCTTTAAAAGTCCATTGTTCGGTGGCTGCACCTGATGCAGTAGCAGGTAGTAGATGGACGGTACCACTGAATGCTAGCGCTATGATCGGTTACCTCTGGCCACAGTCCCTCCACACACTGCTCTGGCACTTCGTATAGTCACAGCCCACTCACGATGGAGGGACTGTGGTATCGTGATGTTAAAGTTATGACAAACGACTGCGATCGATGTCCTTATTTCAGCTATTAGCGTCAGCATTTACCGCGTTGGACAGTGAGGAAGAGTCTAATGCGAGTATTAGGGACAGGGATTAGGGACTGAGCGAGGTCTACCTGTAACCACAGTCCCTCCGCTGTGGCGTTATTGATTACCAACAAAAGGTGAGGAGTCAAAGACAGGGTCAAAGGTCGCCGTGTCTCATGATAACGTCTACACCTGAAGTGTTGACACACTGATGTTTTATTCTTGTTTATCCTATTACAGGATTAGGGACCGGGCGAGTTTTAGGAATGGCGGATGCTTTACACTACGATTCTACCAAGAAGTTCAAAAGAGCTTATTTAAATTTAATTTGTGATGTATTTTTAACTATTTTTATTTGTTCGTGAGACAGTTCCCTTTTTCACTCCCAAAATCGTGTTGACGTTGATAATGACGGACTTGTCTACACACTGAAAATTGACCGTGTGTAATGTGCAATGTCAAGGTTAAATGACCCCGACAAAGCAGAGGTGTTCAAAGGTACTTGGGAAATATGCCCGGTTAATGGCCTACGATTGAATTTACGTTTGGAACAGAGCAATATATTCAGAAATGAAGGGAAAAGAAGGTGAAATCGTCCAGCTTTTGCAAATTATATTGTGCCTGGTCTACTTCCAGATCAACCAATGTTCTGATTTCATGACACTGATACAGCCTATCTTGTTATATTTTTACCTGTCCATCTTCCTACTCTATGTATGATTTATTAATTTGCCCTATTGTCTGTCTTATTGTCTGTCTTTGTCTCTCTGTCTGCCGGGCTTCCGTATGTCAGTCTCCCGGTGGTGTCACTGTCGGGGGAAATGGATATCCATGCTGGTTCCTAAAATCACGGGGAAGGGAGTGTTTTTTATTCCCTATCACGGATCCGTGAAATCGAGGAAAAGGAGGTTTCCTACAGCCTGGACTAAGAAAGGTTTGAAATATCCCAGGAAATCATATCAGACACTCAAACTTCACCAAAAGTTTCATTTTGCGTTTCCTATGCTTTGATCTCGTTTAAAACTGTGATTCGAAATCTAATAGATTTTGGTGAGTTTGACACTCCTGTTCCAAAGTTAACAGTTCTTTTAGACTCTGATTACGATGTGTTAATATGTAATAGAGAACCACCGACACCGAGGTGGTTCTTGGTTTCGAATCGCCGAGGGCCGCAGGCCCGAGGCGATTGGAAACCAAGAACCGCCGAGGGGGAGGTGGTTCTCTGACTTAAACCACGATCCCCCATGAACTACGACACACTCGGGGCCTTGTTTACTATCAACACAAAAATATTTGAAGATAGCTTGTAAGAATAGATCAAGAAATATTGATAAAAATGAGATTTATTCCTGACTGATGAGAGCAAAATTTGATTAGCCACCCCTTTCAGAAAAATGAAGCATACAGCGGGGGTTCTAGAACCTACCGCTCTTTGTGTAACATGTGCGAACTCGGAGCAGGTGTTGACATTTCTGTCTTTTAAGTTATTTGAAGATACAATCGTGAAGACGTTTAAAATGAATATGCATGATGGTTTCTTTCAATCAAGGCAGGTAGTGTGCGTTATCTTGCACAAGGATGTTTCTGATTGGCCATTTCCATTGTCAACGCAGATGCATGAATGTTGCCACCTGTAAGGGTCAGTCTTCACACATCATCGATGTGTGCAAGTGAGGCAGTTGTACTCTCGACGTGGCAGAGGTAAGATGTCTGACTCCGATCAAGATCTGTTCATAACCCAGAGCTCTTTTAGGCCTGTCGAATCAGATAATGGTTCTTCTAATGACGATATGTGCGGGTTTTCTCCCACGCGATTTTTGAATGAATTCGATGCGTTTCAGTGTGCTAATAGCGACGAATTTATTGCTGATGGCCAAAAAAGTGAAATCTTGAATGTGAAGGCAAAAGTGGTCGACGAGACTTTACGAGTTGGTGCACTAGTTTCGGACTCGGATTTGTTGAAAATTTATGATGAAAACATACCTGCAAACACTATGAAAAAAATGCAGTGGTCTGCGCAGTTATTTGAGAGGTGGAGAAACGAAAGGAATAGACGAATTTTGGAAGGTGAAGTTGAAACTGAAAATTTAAGCGTTATAGAACCTTCTCTACTTCAAATGACAAACGATGAAATAAATTTCTCTTTGGCTCGCTTTGTTCAAGAAGTAAAAAAACGGGATGGATCTAATTTTCCAGGAAATACCCTATATGAAATTATCATGGGCATTCAGAAATATGTAAGTGAATATGCTAGAATTGTCAAGTTCATGAACGATCCAATTTTCAAGGACCTACAGAGAAGTTTGGATTGCGTGATGAAATCACGAGCTAAAAGTGGGCTTGGTGTACACAAAAAACAAGCACAAATTATAACTTTCGCCGAGGAAAATATACTTTGGGACAAAATGCTCTTGGGAGATTACACCCTCAGTCGTTGTTGGACACCCAACTGTATCTGTTTTGGTCTAAATTTTGCTCTACGGGGAGGTCAGGAGCATCGAAACTTGCGACATAAGAATTCACAAATTCAACTGAGAGTCGATGGTGCTGGTAGAAAGTTCCTTGAATACCATGAGGATGTAAGCAAATCCAATCAAGGAGGTCTAAAATCCAGAAAACTCCAGCCAAAAGTAACGAGAGCATATGAAAACACTGATATGCCAGAAAGGTGCATTGTTCGTCTCTATGAACGATACAACCAGTTATGGTAAGTACTGCCAATCTTGAAGATTGTCAATCACAGAAATAGATCTCTAGCTCTTCGAGATTTGAATAATAACTCGTACTTCCTTGTTTCCTTCTTTATTTGCTCTTTATTTGCTAATCTGCTCAATGATCAAATTTTATTTACAGTCCGTCCGATCGACCCGACGGTGCATACTACCTATATCCACTCTCCAAACCTACCACTATTTGCTGGTATACCAATCGACCTTTGGGCCATAATGCTTTGAATGGAACAGTTGCACGGATGTGTAAACAAGCGGGAATTGATGGGTATCGCTCTAACCATTCCCTAAGAGCTACTGCTGCAACCAGACTATTTGATGCAAACGTCGACGAGCAACTGATTTGCGAAAAGACGGGTCACCGAAGCAACGCTGTAAGAAGCTATAAGAGAACATCTGATCGACAACAGCAAAACATCAGCAGAATTCTACAAGGTTAGTGAGATTTTTGTCACTTTGTTAAGCACCTTTGGTAAAACCAATACCATATTAGTTGACAAAGTTTGGCTTTCAATATTTTCACTATCTTGGCCTTTGAAACGATTGTAACTATTGGTGGCAATATCCATATTTTTAGGTTCACAAAACGCGTGAGCAAATAGTGCAAATGAATCTGATCTGGTATTGGTGGACAAATGTTGCTTGTAGTTCCTTAAGGGCGTTAGGCACAAAAAGCCGTGTCTTAAAATAAATAGTTCACTTTATATCCACGAAACTCATTGTGAGTGCGAGCATACTATGTACATGTAATACATGACAAAAGTTGTGTGCTCTGATGTTCTGATTTTATTTTCAGGACATGTAGGAGAACCACCAAAGAAGCTGGCCTGCATTCAACTGACGAGTCAGAGTATTGCCAAACGCGAAGACGCACAAGTTTCAAGCGACTCGCAACGTCGATCAGAAGTTTAGGTCAGACGGGCTGCCGAAGCATTCGAAAGTCCACAAAGCACATCTGCGTCATTACCATCAATAAATATCACAATAAATCTTTCAAAATAAAAGTAACATAATGAAAATAAAATATATCGTTGACCTGCAAAATGTTTTTGTCGTCTTTAATTCCCAGGGTAATCTGTTGAATGCGAATATACTGGAAGGTGATTTTAGAATTACCTGGAGGTAATTCTAGAATCACCTGTCGGTATCACATTCAACTGGATCTTTCCAAATAGAAGGGAATTCGTCCGGATAATTACCTTCGATTTCAATAGAGTGACGTCACGATCGTGGTTTAAATGTGAAAACAATATCATAATTCAGCATTGACCTGACTCTAATATTACGTCTCCCTCTCCTGGATTTTGTAAGTAAGGGGGTATTTTTGGTCGTATTTTCTCCCATATTTCTCAAAATAAGGGGGTCTTTTTTGTTGAAAAATCCCAGATTAGGGGTATCTTGAAATTTTGTGGAACGAGCATGGATGCCTATGCTCTCTGAGAGAGTCACCACCGGGATTTTTCTCACTGCCTGGGTTCTTCTGCTTAGTTTCCTTCGTGATGTCCAGATATGGTTCGATTCTGCACTCTGTCTCGGTCAACTAAAAGAGTCACAGAGGGGTAAAGGCTGTAAACAGATGAGATATGCTGATATACAGTGTGGCAGAACTCAAAATCTACCTTATGTTTCAGGTAAACTTTCTTGCTCACTCTCGCTCCCAAGCATTTATAAAACATCTTTGCTACCGATCCTAACAACCATATTCAAATGAAATGTAGAACAGACTTTGTAAAAAAATTCAGCTGCCCACATTGGAGAGCAGTCGGGCATTTTCAGATACTACATTCCTGTACAAAATTGTAAATTCTTATTACAACATATCGGATGTACTTGCACAGATTAATTTTTATACTCCCTCAATAGCTCTTTGTCGTAAACTCCTTTTTAGTAGTAGACCTGCTTCTTATCGTAAGGATATTTTAAAATTTTCTTTTTATCAAGGAGACAAAACTTTTTTAATACTATTTTCAATGAACAAAATTTAGACATTTTTGGTGATTTTATTACTTTTAGACGCAATTTACATCAGCTATTGCTGGATTTATACATGGTGTAATCTGTTTTTACTTGTTTGTTTCTTGTCTTAGTTTATATTTTGTTTTCATTGTCCATTTTTGTCGTGTTAGATTTTCCTGTTTTTCTTTGTGATTTATATCTTTTCTCTTTCCTTTATGAAATGAACCTGTAATTGGGGCAACCTGTTGGTTCATAGATAATAAAATAAAATGAATAAATGATGAAATAAAACCTCCACACTCGTCACCAAGGCAATAGAATTGTGACTTATCATGCGAAACTATCTTTCTGCGCGCTGATAACAAAATAGACAACAGTATCCTCAATTATTCAAGTTCAAAACCGGAGTCATGGAAAATATGTCATAAAATAACTTGACTTGATAATTTCCTCTTCCACGATAATTAATTAATACATTAATGAAAGGGTTATCTCTATCGTTCCTAGTTAATACGACGAATAGATGAATGTTGTATGAATACTTTAGTACATTTTTAAGTCAGTTTGTTTCACGGCGAACATTTCAAAAAAGCTTAGGCGGGATTTCTTCAAACCATGAAGAGATAAGTTATCTTGTGTGACAAAAGTGAACACCGAAAAGACTTTGAGAATACAGGAATGAAGTAAAGCAAAGACAAAGTCGTTGAAGATTTTCAATTATTTATACAACTATGTGGTTTTCTTGCTAGGGGACGAATATCTTGACACGAAGGAGAGGAAAAGTCGTAAGACAGATTGACAAGGGGCAAGTACTTATTCGTTTGTCAAGTTCGATGTCAAGGTCACGAAACTATGCAATGATAACTCTATGCTCATTGAAGTGTTCGACAACTTGCTCGTAAGTTAGTTCTGATGATAAACCGCTTGGTTAAAGCAATTGTAGCGACCACCAAAAAAATTAACATTTCAGATTGTCGCATAAGTTCAAAAATAATTCATTCGTTTACGGCGGAAGGCGGTTTAACCTCCATTTGTCAACTTCACTTTCGCACTTTTATTTTGTGATCACAAGTTCTTTGTTTGTTAAAATACAAAACACTGCCAACAAATTTTACATTAACTCTTTCTGGCTCGTTCGTGTCCAAAATAGAATTTTCCGACAGTAACATTCTATCCTAAACCTTTCATTCATCAAATTATAAATGATAAAAAGTATCATTTTTTACATGTTCGAGAAAAAAGCTTGCTCAAACCACACCTGGCCATTTCTCTGTCACTGTGTTGACAAAACAGCACCGAATACTGCAGTCTTCACTGAACGAAATAAGTTCTAAATGTTGATGTCTGCCTGAGAGAACAATGTACTGAGAATTATGCGTCCAGGGGGAGTAGTTTTGATTTAAACGAAGGAATTTCGCTACTTGAACTTATACGATAATCTGAGACGGTCCCTTACTCAGCCTATACATAGGTAGACTGTATAGTTATTGTTGAATTCTGGTCCGGGCTAGAATTCAAACTGAACACTAACAGCGCATTTTGCACGTGTAGACGTTGTGTTGACAATCTAAATACATACACAGCAAAAGTAATGAATAAAATCACCAACGTGGCAATGAACTCGAGTCGGCCGAGCTGTCGTTACTGTCCGTGAGCACACGTGAAACGCGGTTGCTGAAATTCGCTTTTTGAATGACTGAGTCTTGGCCAGGGCATGCCATCCTGAACTTCCGTGCATAGAGACAACGTTCGAAGTGTCGGGATTTTGGTTACGTTTATGCGTCTACATATGAATATTGGGTGCAAAGCAGAATCACTTATTAATGAGAAGGAATTTGCTGTTGTGTCTGCATTTAGAGAGAAAATTTGTTCGTTTGTTTGGGGTTGTTTGAATATTTAATGTGGAATGTATCCGTGGTGCATAGATTACAACGGTTTTTTTCGTTGAATAGGGCAAAGCTCTTATCTCCGTAAAAGTGTGCTACTCACGATTTCTTTTTTTCAACCCCTTTTGCTTATTTTTTCAGCTTGAATTTTTAATTCTGGTTTTTCAATGAGTCCTGACTAAAATACACATCATAACTGCTTATCGGCTCAAGCTTCCTTGGTAATCAAATGAGTAGCAAAACCTTTAAACAAGACAAAGCGCTGAAAATATATCAAATATTTAACCACCAGGGATCGTATATGATAAAACATTTTCCTCTGACTGATTTAAATTAGTATATCATCTCATAGGTATGACTAACAGATGGACTATAAATGAATAATTTCGTTGATTTTTCTTCCCGAAATGTTTTATTTAAGATTTCCAAAGAGAATGGCTCTCAAAGCGTAAGAAGCAGATTTTGAAATGTCTATAATAAATAAAATATAAACTTTAAAACGGATAATTTTACATACGTTTCATTGAATTCACTTTCACTTGATATGAATATAGTCTCTCGGGACAAGTAAGTAGAGATATCGTCCCGCAGGCATATATACTTGCTCGTTTTAATTACTTCATGAATTTTAAAAATTTATCGGAAAAAGAACGTACATCATACATTCCTTCTATTTTCGTAAAGGCAAAGACAGTTTGTCTTCGACACCATGAAAGATGCTAAAAATTTGCACAGTTGTCTTCTAATCTCGTATCGTCGAGGTAGATAGTCTGGTTCCCTGGCCCATTCCTACCACTGCCTGCGCTGCTAACGAAAATCCTTCGCAGCGCAGTCAGCGGTAGAAATGGGCCAGGGAACCAGGCTATGTTGTAGAAACCTCAAAGGTCCTTTGCACCACAAACCCATAATGGCATTTGTCTCAGCATTCATACCATGCATGCAATACTGCATGGTGTGTTGTTTACTGCAATTGTTAATTTCAAATACCAACGGCTGCACTTCTACAAGTGAATAGATCCGAATTCGAGATGGCACGTCGCGTAATAAGTCATCATTGTCAATCTATACTGTATCGTATGCGACAGACTTGAACAAAAGTACACCTGGTCAGACTTGCCACATGATCAAACGGCGCATCAGCAATCACTGAAGCGACATTTCAAGACAACACTACATCACCGGCCAATGAATAACGCAGTACCATAACCGCCCCGAACATTCAGAAGGCCAATTTAAAGGCAGTGCGCCTCGAAATTAAATATTTTCCCAAAATTTCTACAAGGAAACATAATATCGGTCAATTTTTGTGCATGATGAATTCTGGAATTAAATTTAGGGTATTCGAGCACAATTTGGTAATAGAGAAACAAGTCACTCAATACTTACTGACACTTGAAATTCAAAATGGCCGCCATCCCTGCGTTAACTGTTTGAGGAAATATGAAATTTTCGATTTTCAAAATCTTAGCGGGTGAATACTTTATTCACCCTTTGAGCTTTAAATGAGTCCACATAAGTGGCAGACCAAAATTGCATTGTAAAAGTTTGAATGTCCGAATACCTATTCCAAAGGCGCTTTTTACCTTGATCGAACAAATCACAAACACGCTTAAAATCAACGCTTGGGAATAATTTGAATGAAAACAGGGAGCTTAGCTGAAGCTCAAACTTCCTTACAAACTACACATACGAATCATTAAAGCAAGTTATCATTTCTCATTCTTGACTAGAGAAAATCATGAAACCGTTTGGTGTTCAGGTATACAAATAAAACCTGACATACAAGCGAAGACTGGCAAACTTATAATTCGTTGCAATATAAATATTTGATGACTTCTAATCTTATTTGAAAGTTCATTGAGTATAACAGTCTCGATAAACTAGTCATATTCGTCGATTACACTACCTCACATATTAGAAGGTGTCTTTTTGAATGTTTTGGTAAATTTTATCGGTGACAAAAGAGACGTTTTTATCTGCCTATGAGAAAGTTGAGCATGGGAACTGATAATTTTACAAAAGCACAAAGCGACAATGGAACGCAATCCATTAAACTTTAAAATCTTTCAAGGATTTATTAATTTTTCTCTCGCTTGACCTCAAGAGCATTAAAGGTATACTGTCACCTGTTCCAATTTGCCACAGTTACCATGGAAAGAGAAAATCTAATCACTCACAGATTTTAAGCGGGTGGCCACTTTTTAGAACAGCGCCCTCACATGGGAATTTTGAATACCAAGGAACGCCCCTTTGACCAGACATGAGCATATGTAGATTACAGGTGACTGTGTATACCTTTAAATCCGTCTGGAGGTAATTTGTATGACTCTCAAGACAGCGGGAGAATCAGATTCGTGGTGATTAAGGATTCTGAATATCGTATACACTGTACACTATATCTTTTGGAGGACAAAACTGATAACATATCTTAGGCATTGATAGTGGAGGTTAACCAACGCATACGAAAGGGTGTGAAACCAAGTGACAACTTAGTGTCAAATATGGCGCTCTGTCTTAGGCCAAATAAAACATACATTTCCGGTAAAATGCCTCTGGAAAGTGGGAATTTTTTAGTTCTCCTTTTGTCGGATGACACCCATAAAATACTGTAAAATTTAGAAAATTTACTCATTTTGTCAAATTGTGAAAAATGTCTCGGGTCGGTCGGTTTTTTCTGAGGTCGGTCGGGTTACCAGAAATAAACACACTTTTTGTTTGACCTTCTTGGCAGAAGAAAGGATTTTCTTACACAAGGCGAAAGGAACACGGACACAGACATAGTAACAGTTGTCTTTTCGAGTTTTGACATTTCCAAACTTATGATATAGTAAGCATAATCACTGCCTCCCAGGTGCAAATAACTGTGTTACTTTAAGATGAGAAACTAAGTTTGCTTCAATGTCTTGACAGGAAACTAGCACATATCGTGCTTCTTTGAGATCGTAACAATTTACAGCAACAGGTTTCAATTTAAGGCCAAAATGTTCAAGCCATGGACGGCCACTTACATTTTGCAGAAGTAGGATGATACATAGCCCAGAGAGCCCGAGTTCACCCTTACAATCATTGGTTGATCTGTTGCCGAGCCAACTGATATTTCCCGAAATCGAGTCGGCCATTTCCTTCAAAAACTCGGCACAAAATGCCGCGATTTAAGTGCAGGGTAATCTTGAAAGCAAGAAAGTAGCTATTTTTTCGATTAGTGAACTCTTTTAATGTATATTAACATGATATACATATTACTTTCAATAAATAAGACAGAAGAAATCATCTATGATCATATCTTTTAAATACCATTCCTTGAAAAAAGTGTGAGAACGACTCCCGTGCGTAAATTGTTTATTGAGGTCTGCGTTTTACATACTAGTAGTCAGTGTGGCTCTCAGACTAACTGATCGATGGGGCGTAGATCCCAATACGTCCGTCTCTTCTAGTAAATCATCCAATGTCCCCAGTCTATAACTAGAAAACCTGTTGAATTCGTTCAGAATTCTTGAATCGAGGCTTTCTAGATTATCATTTTTGTTCTTTTTCCGCAGCAAATAATAGCGTATGTACATGTAGAAACGGGCATAAAGCTGAGTGCAGATCAAAATCTTTCCTTCACAAATTTCGTATATAGAATGTCACTTGAATGCCAACTATTGCTTGATATTCTAAATTTTGATTTGAGTGATTGAAATCTTGATAATGAAATTCAAAAATGTGATTTATGAGTTCAAACGTGAAGGGAAAGTTTTTGGACAGGCTATAATGTACATGGAACACGACTGGAACTAGTTTTGGACAACAGGATACTGTAGTGAGGTAGGCGTAATCTTCAAATGTTAGCCCATCAAATTATAATATGTTTCTTGGTTTTGCAATTCACTTGTGTTTATTGGTAACTTGTAATATTGAAACGTTCAGCTATAGGACACCTAAAACTTTTGTGCATTTCAACAATGAAACGATCTTCTTCTTCCAAATTAGTTCCGATAGTTATATTGTTTAAAGCCTCCATTATCACAAGAATGTTGACAACAAACATGGGACAAAAATGATTTGATAAAAAAGTCTATGAATCAGTAAGCCTAACGTACGCTCATCATATTTGCCACTGTTTCCCAAACAGAAGCACTATACGTCCGTCGCCGATTCAACAGTGTTTATTGTGATATTTTCGACAAGTGTCTTTTTCCCAAAACACGGCAATTTCTGTAGAACAGCAAAGGCGGCTCTCCTGAACGATCTATTCATCGCGCTGTAGATGATTACGTTCCAGAAACTGTTTGCCGAGAGTATCCAGGTGACACACAGTCCGAGCCATTGGGGTACAGCTTCGTCATTCTTCCCTGATATGAAGAAATACATTTGTAACGTTCCGTATGGTGTCCATGCTAAGAAGAAGGCAGCAGTTATGGCGAGGAACATTTTCACTGCTTTCATGTCGGAGGAGATTTGAGAGGTGTTTCCAAGATCGCCGATTCTTCTGCGCCTGTTCCGTGCGATTACAAGAATCCGGGTATATGCAAAGATCATGGCTCCGAATGGGATCATCACGAATGCAGTACCGCTGAAAATAGCAACATATCTCTTAGCATAATTCGGGATGCACATAAATACGTCAGGATTGTATCCGTAGAAGTCTTTTTCTATCAAGCCTACTGCGATTGCGTAAAATGTCAACACTGTCCACGCAACGATAGTCACTATCACGACCCTGCTCTTGGTGACCGTGTTGATGTATTGAATAGGTCGTTCTATGGACAGGTATCTGTCGACTGCAATGAGTGCTAACGCTATGGAGGATGCTGAATACGCAATATGTGAAAGAGAACCTAAGAAAACACAACCCGGAAAGGCAGAAGCGATGAGATCTTTCCGCGTCACACAACCGACCAAAGTCGTGGAAAGTAGCAATCCTACCAGGAGGTCGGCGGCGGCGAGTGACGTCATGAAACAACGTCCTCCGCTGGACAAGATCTTGTTGCGGCTGAGCACTGCAATGTTCAATAAGTTACTGCTGATAATTAGCGCCGCGATTGTCACAATTACAGCAGCTTGTATCACGATAACAGCGGTACCGGGATCCTGTTGATCAACCATGCTTATCAAAATGCGACAGCTATGATGTTACTGAAGTCTAGTAGGCGAAAGACGCTAGCTGAAAATTGGCGGTAAAGGATAGCTTCAAGGCGCGATCAGACTTTTTAGAGCGGACGCATCAAACATATGTGGTCGTTCATCCTAATGAGGCAGCTCGTTTCTTCATCTGTCTGCTGAAAGAAAGTGAGTGAGTACCGTAGTTCTCTTTTCTGATTGGCCGTCGTAGATTTCACCCCTGACGTCACTCCCTTCGGATATAAAAACCGACATTTCGCTCTTATGCTGTAGATTTCAAGACTGCGCATCACGAATAAGAATCTTCAAACATTTCTTAGAATACGTTACTATTTCTAATTTTTCTTGTAACGTTTGCTTTGAATCCTTACTTGTCAACGCCAAAAAAATTACCGTAACATATTAACATTAACAAGTTAATTTTACAATCTCTTAACTATCATATTGTATTCCATAGAGACTGATCATAGACCTTTTTCAAAAGCCGACTTACTTTGTTGAGGAGGTGCTTTATTGATGAAAACAACTTGTACACTCTGATTCAGCGGCAGCGGTAGTTCCCGTCCGTAGGAATGGAACATGCATCACCTTAAGAAATGCATTTACGCACTATAGTACGAGTGGTGTGACCGCGTAGCTTGGTGTGATCGCGTATATTAGCCCGTAGACTTGAGAACCCCCCCGACTTCTGGTTGTTTGGTGAGAACATGTGCATGTCTAGCCGAAGCAAATATTCAGAGCGGAACACATTGTAAAAAGAAGTGATACAATAAAGGAGACGTAGAAAAAATGATTCATTTAACAGTTTTATTGAGACCTTAAATGCCAAGCGGCTAGTGAAATAGTGATAGTTATTCATAAGGCAACGGACTGAAGGTGTCAATCGTGTCTTCGACACGCGACTTGAACTGTAAGTCACAGACGTCGGGTGGTGTCATTTTCACAAACATTGTGATCTTTTGTTCCACTTGATCGGTAGTGTATTTAATCTCTGGGGTATCATAAAACTCGGAATAGCCCAGATGCATGTACATGGTTTGTGTCGGCCACTCCCCTCATGGGCAAATAACAATAAGAGGATGTTGACGTTGTCCAGGTACAAAAGTTAGAACCTGACGACAGTATTCAGTGTCATCAAGCAAAATGTCGATGTTAGCCACCGCACCTTCTTTAGGATCAACCTCACTATATGTATCAAAATCAGAGTCTGATAGTAGTGCAGAATTAGAAGGTGTTTGTAATAAAGTGTATGAAGTGTTTCCAAATTTGGTTAATAATGTCAGAGCAGAATTGTCATTATGACAAACTTTTAGTCATGCAAGGAGTTCTGAACTTGACAGTGGCAGTTCTAGATCAGTGACTGTAGTGGACCCACTGAAGAAGAAGGGCTTAGTCCCTTCGAAATATCTGGGATTTACAAGCTCAGAGTGGAACATTGATATACTCTAATACATTAGTAACGATTGAGACTAAGATATATCAAAATATTTTTTTTACATATTGTTAATAAGGTTAGGCATGGAAGTTGAGAAAAATGACAATATTTGTTACTTTGAGAAATGTTTCAGGATTATCGAAAATCATCATATCCATCGAGAAAAAATGTCAAATTTGGCATTAAAGAAATGTTTCTGAAGTCTCTATTCAATAATGGTGAACAAAAGTGATTACCCTCATAGAGAAATCATATTTCGAACATTTCTTTCAACAATGTACGAAAAATGGCAAACTCAGGCTAGCCGTCGACAGAGGGCGATTTCTCGGAAATTTATATTTTTCTCGAAAATTCATATTTTCCCCCAAATGAGAAGCTTATAAAATATAGTATCAATGATGTTAGCAAATTACATTCTTATTGAAGCTCTATATAAAGTTAGAGCAGAATGTAAGTAGTGCCGCCGTGTTGTGCATTATCGTGAAAAATCAGCTAACCAGCTTTATCATTGCTGGTACATTTAGTCATCGGTGGAGTGCATTCCTTTATTCGTTGGTTTGGTGTACTCATCTATTCTTCGATCTTGTAAGCTGGTGTAAGGACTATCCGCCGTGTTTGGAGGTGGCAGTTCGCTGTACCCGACCGATATGACCTGATTTGGCTTTTGACCCGAGTGCATTCCTTTGGTCGTTGGTTTGGTGTAAACATCTATTTTCCGATCCTGTAAGCTGGTGTAAGGACTATCCGCCGTGTTTGGAGGTGGCAGTTCGCTGTACCCGACCGATATGACCTGATTTGGCTTTTGACCCGAGTGCATTCCTTTGGTCGTTGGTTTGGTGTAAACATCTATTTTCCGATCCTGTAAGCTGGTGTAAGGACTATCTGCCGTGTTTGGAGGTGGCAGTTCGCTGTTCCCGACCGATATGGCCTGATTTGGCTTTTGACCCGATATCGTCGTTACGTAGATTCCACGCGGATTTGACACATCATCTATCTCGATATAGGTCGGCTCGCTTCGAGTTGACGAGTTGACGACAGGACGAGGTTGCCCTAGGGTAGCAGGAGCACCGCTGTCGCTTGCATGGTTTTGCATCGCTGTCGAGTTTGCAACCTAAGACGAAAAAATGATACCCTCCCATTACAATGTTCCGAAAAGTTTCACCAAGTGATGAACACAAACTTAAATACTGTGCCAATGCGTGTAATTTTATAAAATTTGCATCATACTGGTTGAAATGTTTCGCTTGTCAAAGTGGACGTACTTGTATGAAAAATACATCAAAAGCTGGCGTGAAAATTTTAGAGAATCATTCGTCTTACATGATAAGACACCGAGGGAGGATAAAACTTCCTCTCGTAAGGAAGTAAAGTAAAACGTAAATAAAATTAAATTTTTCGTAACCTTTTTTTTACTCGTTGTGTAGCATGTTGCGGAGGATTGACGCTGTATAGGTGTTTTCCTTCTGTTTTGGCCACCCAATCCTATATGTTGACCTTTTTAGCGATTTACCTGGCACATATATATATATATATATATATATATATATATATATATATATATATATATATATATATATATATATATATATTATATGACCAGCGACGCCCTTTAATAGTAAATATATATATTATATATATATATAATCTTTACTATTTAAGATATATATATATATATATATATATATATATATATATATATATATATATATATATATATATATATATATATATATATCTTTACTATTAGATGGCGTCGCTGGTCATTCGTGCATTTCCAAATCATTTAGTTCACAAACAATTTATTCAACCACAAATCATTAGTGGTTTTTACTCAGTGTGAGTCAGTGTGAGTCAGTTTTGACCCGAACCTATTAACTTCACCAACCTAACCCAACAAATCTTCTGTTTTCACAACCTTCAAATATAGTTTTCATTATTTTTGTTCACTTAAACAAGAACTCTTATTTCTTAGTTCTCCCTAAATGCCTTTATTATGGCGCATCAAGTTGGCAATACACTGCAAAATTGTGCGTGGTATTTCTGTCAAACGTATTCTGGTCAGGACGAGGATTAAGTTATTTAAAATAAATGTGAAATTAAAAGCACACAGGTTGTGTTGACAACTTGAAAATGATTTTGCAAGTAAAACATGAAACTGTATTTTACAGAACGAACAAAATATTAGCTGATATATCAGCTTATTGAGCTTAACTTCTGTTAACAATCCAGTTTTAATAACATTAAAGGGAAAAAGCCTCTTTTTTTTACCTCTTTCTGATATCAAGAAAAAGTAGAATACTTGCATAAATCACTCGGTGTTACAGAATGATGATGGTATATAACTGGAAAAGTGTCAAAAATTATCCCTTAGCTGAACGCACACACCATGATTTCGTTTATGACATCTGGACAGTTACGCTGTTTAAAGTTAACTTTTGAATCGCAGTTTTTCCTATAAGTGAAATTTCAACGAATTCCTGAGTTGTTCTTACTGTTTCATAATAAGATCAATCGCCATGTATATTCTTCTCCTCACATTGATTGAAAGGTGCAAGATATCAATTAATCCATTAATATCAATTAATATAATTACCAGTTAACATAAACTTACTTGATATTCATTTCTTACTTCACTTTTTTTCTTTTGTCTTCTTACAACATAGATGACGACGCCTACAAATGGCAACACGCGAATATGTAAACTTTAAACAATTTGTAGTGTGCAGGGATCTGATTTTACAAAGCGTATTTATGATTTGTTTGAAAGGCTGCAATATATGTGCCGGTTAGAATCTATTACATCCTAATTTTTCGTATGGACTTCAGAAATGAACACATCTCTCTGTAGGCTGGAAGATTCAAGGTGACTTTGCGTTGTATTAAGGACAAGCTGCAGAAACGGGTCTAGGGACGAGCAAGGGTAGAGATAAACATCAACCTTCTTTCTGAAAAGTGGCATTATTTTGTATGAGACGACAAATAACGCGTCGAGGTCAATGCCAAAGCGTACGATGTTCTCGGACACAAATCCCGGTATTTTGTGAAAGACCTTATTGTTAGGCGTTTTTATGATGCCCGTCGCGCACTGAACTGAGCGGCCTCCAGCAGACTGGGAACTCGTTCATCGCGTCCGCCAAGCGCACAGAACGATATTTCAACCCGCGCAGCGCTATGCATGTGATAGAAATTGTAGGTCAGAAGCATCCTCCGCATCTGATGAGACCGAAACTTATTGTGTGACCAAACTCCATAGGTTTACACACGCAGATGTATAATTATAAAAGTACACGAGCTGTCTTTTCTTCATATTGACAATGAACACCTGTGTTGTGACTATCCGTTCCAAATTTCCCATGGTGCACCTTCCGCTCACAAATCTACACTGACATTCCATCGACAAGAAATGTGCTTCCTCAAATACGAACATCTACAAAGCGGACAAACAACTTACTTGTGATAACAATCCCGACGACAAGCCCTACAATTATTCCAATCAGAACTGTTTGCTGGATTTTAAGAAAATAAAAACAATTTTTTTTTGATTTCCTAATACAATAACATCCAAGCAAGTAAGCATTGCTATATTGTATTCATGTATTCTAATATTCGCATCTACGTCTTATTATGTTCCTTGCATGCTACCATGACATACAATATATAATATACCATGTAATATGCAATTAGAATACATTGTCCATTGTCAAACATTTACAATACTTGTTCACATGCATGCATAGTGGCAGGGACATAGACAGACATACAGTTTGTGGGCTGGAGGGGCCAACCATGCACCCACAAAACTCTACTACATGGATATTTTTGTTCTTTAGGATCTGCTGAACAAGTAAAAAGATGTTAACATTGGATATTTTGGGATGTACTACCTCTCTGGGCTGGGTTTACGTGCACCTCCCCCTGTCAACAGGATAACAAACCTGTATTTTCAGAAGGCTTGGAATCTCTAGAAATGGAATTTTAACAGAAAAAATACAGGGACTCAATAATTGTTACGGTGATGTTTTGAAGGGTACCGCAAAATTACGATTTTGCGACCCACATGCATTTCTGTCAAACCTGGCTTCTTGTAAATCATCAGCTTAGATTACTTTTTGATATGACCTGCCCGTTAGGGTATCACTAGAAAGACAATTTATTCGTCTTTAAAATTATATATTGTAATTTGCAATATCTTCTATATTTTCATGAAATAGAACAAAAAATTACCCGATACTCCAAAGTTTTATCTCGAAAATTACAGCTAATCTGAAATTCTACCAATTTTTACGTAGACATCATACAAAAGGCAATGCATGATATTCACTTTGTTTTATTCTCTACAGGGACATGTCAGAAATATGAAATAGACTATTAACAGAAAAATAATGGTATGCTTTAGCTGTAACGTCATCTTTTGAAGGGTATGGCAAATCACAGTATTGCTTACTTGCATGCGTTTTTGTTTAACCAGTCCTCTTGTAGGTCGTCTGCCGAGCTTATTTTTTAAAATAATATAGCTTGTGGGGTATCATTAGAAAGGTAATTTATTTCTTTTTAAAATTATATGTTATTATTATATCATCATACTTTTTATGAAACAGGACCATAGTTTACCCCATATGATCCCAAAGTTGATAGCGCAAATCACTGTCAAAAGTAATCTCAAATTCTACCAATGATTTATTTAGACATAATAAAAAGGGCAATGCTTTGTATTAACTTTGTTTTGTTTTCTACAGCAACATGCTAGAAACTTGAAATAAACTTTCAACAGAAAAAATATTGGGATGCTATGGGTTTAACGGCATGTTTTTAAGGGTAACGCAAAATCACAGTTTTGCCGACTCTCACACGTTTTATTTAAACCTTTCTTTTTGTAGCTCTTCTACTGAGCTTACTTTTTAATATAACCTGACTAGTTGGGTACCATAAGAAAGGTAATATATTTTTCTCTAGCATGACATGTTCTAATATGCAATATCATCTTTGGTGATCAAGGTATAGAACAAAAACTTACCCCGTACCACTACGTTTATTTCACAAATTACCAAAGTTTTACCTAGACATATTACAAAAGGCAATGCTTTGTATGAAATCTGTTTTGTTTACTACAAGGACATGTCTAAAATACAAATAGAATTTTAACGGACAAAATATCGGGATTGAATCGCTGTTAGTGACATCTTTGAAGGATAAGCAAAGTCACAGTATTGCCGACTCGCACGTGATTTTGTTACAAATGTCGTCTTGTAAGTCATCTGCTGAGCTTACCTTTTACTATAACCTAGTTTATGGGCTATTATTGCAAAGACAATTTATTTTTCTTTAGAGTGACTCATTGTAATGTGCAATATCTGTTGAGATATTCGTGAAATAAAACCAAACCTTACCCATACCCCAAAAGTTTATATTGCAAATTACTATCAAAACTAATCTCAAATTATACAAATTTTGGACTTTGACATAATACAAACGGCTATTCTTTGTGTTAAATGGTTTTTGTTACAGAAGTATGTCACAAATACGAAATAGACTTTCAATTTGAAGAGAATATGATTTAGTAGCCATTGGGATCATATTTTGAGGGGTACTCAGTATGGCAAATTTGCTGAAACACATACACTTTTATCAAACACGTCTTTATGAAAGTTGTCAGTTGACCTGAATTTGACATATAACCCAAAATGTTGGGTAGCATTGGAAATAATAGTTTTTTGCTCTTCATTTTGGAGCATTATAAAGCACACTATCATCTACAGTTTTCATGTAATCGCATGAGGACCTACTCCTACCCCTAAGTTTCATTTGCATACTACAGCTATTCTCCAATAGGTAGTTTAGCATTTAATTTAGATTTATTCTATAAAGAAGACAAACTTTGAGTGAAACCTATTACATTTGTTGCAGAGAAATTTCCAAACTATGAAAGATACCTTTAACGGGGTAGTTATTATGATTTAATAGCTGTTAGGATCATGTTTTGAAGGGTAACAGGATATATATTGCTGAAACCCGCGAAATTTTATTAAACACGTCTACATGAAAGTTATCTGCCAACCTGTATTTTATACGTAACCAAGATTGTGGTTATCATTACAAAGAGTTTTTATCACTCTTCATTTTAGCATACCATAAAGTGCATTGTCATCTTAAGTTGTAATGAAAATAACTTGACGCTGCCCTTAGTTGTATTTGCAAACCACATCTGTTCGAAAACTTACTATAGATGCAGTTTGCAAATTTGGGGTATGGGGTATACGGTTTGGTCCATATAGAAGATATTGCATATAAAGAAAAATAAATTGCCTTTCCAATGATAGCCTTTAATTTAAGTTATAGTAAAAAGTAAGCTCAGTTGATGAATTACAAGACGACACATTTAACAAAAACACATGCAAGTCGGCAATACTGTGACTTGCGTTCATGATAGTTTACTTAATCTAGGGGAAGATGTAGTACCCCCTACTCCTACCCATTTGGCGCAATTTTTCGCGGTACATGCAAATCAAAGCCCAGCCAGAGAGGTAGTGCATCCCAAAAATTCAGTGTCAACATCTTTGTTCTTGCTCAGCAGATCCTAAAGAACAAAAAATACCCATGCAGTAGAGTTGTGTGTGCGTGTGTTTGGGGGGGGGGGGTGCACGATGGGTCCCTCAAGCCCACGGACTAATATATACACTCACCAATCATACACAAATACACAATATGTGTATACATACATAGTGTATACATACGCATTTTTGAGAATATTTTGAGTACATAGTTTTGAGAGCTAACACAAACAAAAATATGAATGCTACCTTTGAAGATTTGATTCTTGCAATCAGGTCAGGTGTAGACATGCGCTGTGTGGCTGTCATTATAATGTCCAGGGTCACTGTGGTTCTATTATTTGAAATTTGGTCAGGACCTGAAGAAAATATAATTACATGGTTATCACCAAACTAGCATAATACATTCTGTAAACTTTAAAATCATTGAATAATGTCATTAGACTCCTAATTTCATATCTAAGAGAGACCATATCGTTACATTGTTGACAACATTATTGTTTAATTTGTGTTTTGTTCCGGATGTAAAACAATATAGTATTTCCCCCCCTTCTCCCTGTGGCATGTGCAATCAAATACAGAGTATTTGCTTTTCCAACTAAAAGTCTATCTACAGTATTCAATGTTATATTAGACAAGCAAATAATATTACGGACTTCAGTTCAATTGGTCCAGGCACGTAATCATTCACCCTTTCTTGATTGGTTGAACGACGGACATTTGGATACCAAACAAGAAAAAGTATTTTACCAATCGAACTGAAAGTATGGAAAATCATCGGTTTCAGTAAATGGAGAATGGAATAAGAAGCCACCACATACCTATGAATGTCCAATCGTACTCGTCATTATCTGCATCGCAAATGTATTTAGGATACAAAGATATTTGTTTCGATTTTTTGATAACTTGATACTACGCAGGGAAGGTCATACTCTTGTGCAGATAGTTTGTAAACTTACCATAGAGAGCTTGGATTCCAGAAATGTCATCTTTCGCCAGAGAAAAGTCTGGATTATATCCTTCATAGAAGGGCGCCATCTGGGCGCCAGGGACGGAAGAGTGAGCTAGACCAAGGCTATGGCCAAACACATGGGCGGCCACAGAATCTAAATTGATGCCCTCGTAAGAGTTCACTGTAAATGTTTCGTCATCGTCGAAGTGAGCGTCGCCTGACTCTGGAAAGTACGCATGCGCAAGAGTGCCACCTACAAAAAGAGAAAAAGTGAGTGATATGTACGGTTAACTGTTAAATCTTCGTAGGTTTGTGATTTATGACACAAGATTAGAAAAACATTTAAAGACATAACATTTCTACACGTATCAATTCGTCCTACCTGGTCCGTCAAACTTTGCGGCGAACCCATCGCTGTGTACACCTGCGGCGAATTCGATCAAAATGTCGGCATCACCTTGGATTACTTCGGTAAACGACAATGGCGTGACGTCAGCCCAGTGCTTAAAAGCCCTCTCAATGGCTGCCTTCTGATCGGCAATGGACAGATCTTTCGTGAAACTCACAAATTTGTAGGTCAGGTCTGTTTTACTCCACTTCACACCTGTACATAAAACATTTACAGAATCACCATGACAGAATAGTTGTGGTTTCGTTGACGGAAGTACTGCCAAATTACTTCAATCTTTGAACACCGCTTCGTACATTGAAATGAAAACCGTTAGATTCCGCTATGATGTGAAGCACTTTCTATATACAGAACAGATTTGATTAAAAAAGCAGTGAGTCACCTCTCTACAAATATTAGATTTGGTAAAAAATAGGCATTAATCTGTGATTTTCAACAGGTCCACACTACCAGTGATATGTATGAGTTGAATTGACACAGTTTATGAACTACTATCTCCTGCATTACCGATGTGACACTCAGAAAACTTGGGTATCATTGGAAAAGACAATGGCCTGTGAATCTTTTGTCCCAAAGTTCCGCTTTCGTCATTCTGTACGTGTTCTACATCTGGCTCCCAATAATGAAGATTTTGCTAGAGTTGTCATAGTGCTCACGAGAGGTACGAAGAGGAAAGCGGTACCGTGTACCTTAGCTATCAAACTCGCCGTGTTCAACAGATCTTTGGTCACAATGCCTTGCTCACAAGACTTGAAATTTTGAATGCGCCACCTAATTTGCATTATCATGATGATAATTCTATTTTCATTTACAGTTTCATTATCTGTAGTATAATTCAGGTGTCTTTTCTTTTTATTTTTTTTGCTCTGTGCACAAGCAGCTATTACACAGCGTTATTACAGCGTTATACAGTCTGTGTGTGTACAATGAGAATTTTTATTGTTGGTTTAATTCACAGATGTAAAGATATGTGGGCAACCAGAATGCTGCAAGGGGAGGCTATGGAATGGGGATGTAGAACACTTAACTCCCGCTGATACAGAGAGCAAAAATAGTGAAAATTAATCAACACTTTGATGTTCTTTACAGTGCAGTAGTTTGCACCTCGAAAGACTTAAACTTCTGCTCAAACTTTCCTCGAAGAAACTTTGAACCATTCTCTATCATAATCAAGAATAAAACTCAGGGGTCAAGGTGAAAAGTTTGGTACTGTAGACAGGATCTTTGAAGATTTCAAATGGGAATTAGTGAAAACTTTATTTACCCTGGGAGTTTCAAAATGAAGCCATGCAAGTGGTAGATCAGAAATGCGATGTAGAATTTTGCGAGTTCGAATATCTGTTCCCGGGTGCGCAATCTACTCAAAGGTGATAGGGGTAAAAATCCTTACTGCTTAGGGCGTATCTTTTCAGTCGGGGCATAAACGTTGTGTTGTAGGTATCGTTCGTATTTGTTCCATTTACCGCTGAACCAATCATATCTTCTACACCACAACGAGGCTTCTCCATCATTTGCATAGTTGCGTTGTTCACGTCGCCAGTCATTTCTAGGTTGGCCATTCTCTGGAAGTTCATCACGGCGTCGCGCATTTCGTCATCGCCGTGTGTGGTGTTTGGTTGTAAGTAACCGAACGACATAAGGTAATTCTGTTCGTGGATGAAATAAATATCATTGGCATTTTAGATTATTATAAAAGTATAGATAGTTCGTATTGTCAGACAACACACCCTTCACCTTAATGTCAATAACAAGTGCGAAGCAATTCAAGACTGTAGGTTCCTACAATAATATTGCGTTCAGAGTTCGAATCCATTATAAAGTTACATACTCCCAAATTACAAATTATCTTAAGGAGACACAATTTTGTACTTTCTTCGAGTCCATTCTCAGCCCGTTCGGTGCAAGCATCTCTAAATTGGTCAAGGATGTCACAATGGCGAATTTCGATTTCCTCTTTTCATCACAAGGCATATTACACAGTGTAGCAGTCGGTCGATAGGAGAACAATGGAGAGATGAACAAAAGCGTGACCGTTCAAATGACATTATGGAGCAAAGAATATGTGGTATCCATGGTAACAAAGATGGCATAGACTGGAAAACATAAATTTTATCCAGTTTTGTTCAGCTTTTCGTTCAGGCCAATTGTTACGTCCGAAAGTGCTTCAGTCAGCTGAATATTTTTCTGACCAGACCAGAGCTCGAAAGTAAATTTAATATCGTTTTAACCACCATCCCTGCCTATCTGTCAACTATAAGCAAGCGTCGCCCTCGTCTTTATTTAAATTCTTAATTTTTTTGCGCAAGTTGTCTAAATACATGCCGTGTGTCGTCAAGGCAGGAAAACATATCACTCATTCAAATATTTAGAAAAGCAAAACAAACAAACCTTTCACCCTATTCCTGTAACAAAGATCACACGAAATACAAGGAATACGATGGTTTTTATCGGATTCGAAGTCACAACGTACGGCACCCAGTCACCTATTTAATTCACAGCTAATTCACAGATATGTAATTCACAGTTGAACACCCAGAATTCACTGTGAGCATCTCATACACCATAATGGTTAACCAACGCCAAGGCAGTCATGAATTACTTTCTCCGTGAGATAACTCACCTTCGGGTTCATCGTGGGTCTTGCTTTAGCATCCAGAAAACAAACTACAGAGAAAACCAAAATTATGTACCATGGTCGTATCATGTTCGCCTGCATGAGCATTTCAAAATCTCACTGAAATGAAAACAGAGATAAAGAGGAAGATCTTAATCTTGCACCATCAAGAAAAATATGATATGATATGTTTTGTCCCAGCTCTGGATTCTCCGGCAATAAAAGAAGTTAGTCCACAGGGTAGTTTACCGGCGACTTCTTGAAACTGATTCGATAAAATTTTCTACTCAGTAAGGGACTGAACAGAAATTACACGCGGGGGGCGATGTTTTTCAAAATGACGCTGCGCGTATAATAGTGACCCTCCAAAAGTGCTTGCAAGAAAAAGAGTGACGCTCCCCAATGTTCATGCAAAAAAGTGACATTCCACTTACGTGCCACAGTCCGTATTAATAATATCTTAATTGGCATATAATTTCTCATTTGACCTTTGAACTTTCAAAGAATACTTTTTTACAAATATTCGCATGGATGAAAGCCCAATATGATATTTGTTGTTCGCATCTGCTCTTTCAAACACCCTATTCTCACCACGTATATTTACATCAGTCATCAATTGTCGAACAATTATAAAGCACAGATTAAGATAGTTTTGTATCGAAAAAAATTATTCACAGTTTCCTTATAGATTATAGTGTATGTAAAATTCCAAAATCAAATTTCTTGCACACGAATGTACTTGTAACCTCCCCAGTTCAATCAGGTACATTAATATCAATTATCAAGTGTCTATAAGTACACAGATTTTGCTAGTTTTGTATTAGAAAAAAATGTTCAGTTTCCTCACAGTCTTCAAATTTTAGTGAATCAACATTTTTGTGAAATTCAAAAATCAGCTTGCCTGTACACATATGCACTTGTAACCACCTTAGTTTAATCAAGTAAATAGATATTAATAATAAAGCGTCTATAAATACACAGATTTAGCTAGTTTTGTATTGGAAAAAATATTCATAGTTTCCTCAAGGACTAAAATTTATAGTGAATCAACGTTTCAGTGAAATTCCAAACTTTTTCGAAAATATTTTGAAAACACATGCAATTGTAACAGTCCAATCAAGAACATTAATATCAATTATCAGGCGTCTATAAATACACAGATTTAGCTTGTTTTGTATTGGAAAAAATTGTTCATAATTTCCTTATCAATGAATCAACATTTCTGTGAAATTCGGAAATCAAAGTGATTGCACAAACATGCACTTGTAATCACCCTAGTTTAATCAAGTACATCAATATTAATAATCAAGTATCTATAAATAAACATATTTAAATAGTTTTGTATTGGAAAAAATTATTTGAGGTTTCCTCATAGACTAAAATGTATAGCGAATCAATGTTTCTGTTTTGGTGAAACTCAAATCTAGCTAGTATCAAACACATGCACTTGTAACCAATCAAGTCTTATCAAGTACTACATTAATATCAATTATCAAGTGTCTATAAAGACACAGATTTAGCTAGTTTCGTATTGGAAAAATGATCATAGTTTTCTCATGGTGAATCAACATTTCGGTGAAATTCGGAATCAAATTGCCTGCACAAACATGCACTTGTAACCACCCTAGTTTAATCAAGTAAATAAACATAATCAAGTATCTAGTACATAGTAATAGACATATCTAGTACATAGATTTAAATAGTTTTGGATTGGAAACAAGGTATTTGTAGGTTGCTCATAGACTACAATGTATAGTGAATAAAATGTTTATGTTTCAGTGAAATTCCAAAATCAAACTGCATGCAAACAGGTGCACTTGTAACCAATCTAGTCTAATCAAGTACATTGATATCAATTATCAAATGTCTTAAAATACATAGATTTAGCTAGTTTTAAATTGGCAAAAATGTTCGTAGTTTCATTGTAGACTACAACATATAATGAATCAATGTTTTGGTGAAATTCCAAATCAAATTTCTTGCAAACACATGACTTGTAATCAGCCTAGTCTAATCAACTACATAAATAATTATGTGTGTCTTAAAATGCATAGATTTAACTAGTTTTGTAAATGTTCATAATTTCCTCAAATACTACAATGTATAGTGAATCAACATTTCAGTGACAAGTCCAAAATCAAATTTGTACACATATGCTATTTTAACCATACTATCCTTATTAAGTACATTTATATCAATTATCAAATGTCTGTAAATGCAAAGACGTTGGCAGTTTTATATTGGAAAAAATGTCAATTTTTTTCTCAGAGGCCTACATGTATAGTGTATCAATTTTTTTGAAATTGCAAATTCAAATTGTACCTGTAACCCCCCTATTCTTGCGAAGTAGATAATTATCAATTATCAAACTTCTATAAATGCACAGATATTGCTAATTTTATATTGAAAAAATATTCATAGTTTTCTCATATTCTAACATAATGAATCAAAATTTTTGAGGCAATAAAAAACAAAGTTCTTATACACACATGTACTTTTTACCTTCTACTTCAAGCAGAGTACATTTACATAAATTATCAAACATATATAAATATACAGATATAGCTTGTTTTGCAGGGGGAAATTGTTAATAGTTTGCCCAATAGATTCCAGTGTATTATGATTTGATATTTTTCTTTGAAGTACTGTATCGACCACATCTTGCTTTCTTATAGTTGCGATAGTTTGGTAAAAAATGATGACCTTCCCACAAAGACATACGTGAAATGTCATGGCCCTTCCAAAATGCTAACACAAAAAATAGCGACCAACTCCTAAAAAACCCCCAACATTTGGCCCATCCCCTGTAATTTCTGTCCAGGCCTTAAGGACGGCAGAGCAACATCCGCTTATCTTGTTGCCCATTAGTTTAAATTTAGATTAAAAGGTATCGAGTGGCTCAGTCCCCAGGCGATCAAACCATAGTCGCCTGTCTTCTAAAATTCTGCTCTGCGCCTAGGCACACCATAGACATATGTAGATAAGCAAGACAAGTACTTTCCTTTTCTTGCGTATCTAGAAATTGTCCAATGAAAATGCTGCTCTTTTACCAGTATTTTAAACGAAGTCCTTGAACTTGTTCTGGCACATGGCAGTCCAGTATCAAAGTATTAGTTCAAGTGATACGATTCGATCGGGGACTTCCGACTTCTTGGGATTTGACCAGGCTCATCATAAAAGTATTGCTGAACCAGATTTAAGAGGGTTACCGGTGCGTCGGAAGAGGTATTTGCCGTTTCAGCCACCACATTGTATTGAATTACATTCGTGCGAACTCTGTTTCTGATATGTAAAGCAAGATTCATTTATAGACTCAAAATGACATGACTACAAAGAATCAGCCCTGATAGATGCCGTTCCGTAATATTTTTCCTGCTCTGACGCAATCTTTTTTCAGACACTGCTGATTACCATTATTGACCGTGGGTTTCCTTTCGTGATTTTTAGCTACTATAGACTATAGTCTATAGAAGCTATTGGGATGGGTATCCGTCCGGCGTCTGTCGTCAGTCTGTATGTATGTATGTATGTATGTATGTATGTATGTATGTATGTCCGTTTGTGAGGCGTCCGTCCACTCAAATATCTTGAGAACCGCAGTACTTACTGATTTGATATTTGTTGTGTAGATGAAAAATAGGATTTTGAGAAACTAGTTTTTTTTATTTTTTGATATTGTTGAAAATAGGCAAATTAATGCCAAAAAAGGTGTTTTTGGTAAAAAATCTACTTCTTCAGAACCGCTGGTCAGACAGCTTTGTTATTTGGTATACAGGTCACTAGGGGTAACCCAACTTAGATTTGTTCAAATTGTGAAGAAATATTCAAATGTGTATTTTTAAGGAATTTTTTTGTCATTTTTGGTCAAAATTTGACTTCCATTGTATGTAATTCTTGTACTGTATAAACCCTATCAATTCACCCTGAAAAAAAAATTGATATGATTTTAAATAATTGAATTAATTAGGAAATCATCAAAGCCAAATAATTTTAGTGTTGGAATTATCAGAAAGTTCAACTTTTTTGACAGTTCATAGTGAAATGCTTACCATTTGGAGGATTAAAACATGTAAAGGCAACTTTCCTGAATCCCACTTTGATATATTCTGAACCACCATTTATGTTATCTAAAAGAAATTGCTCATAATAGTTTGTCATGATAGGGTGGTCAAATAAATAGAGATAGAGAAAGTTCTAATTTCCATTTATGGTTGACTTGGTAAGGATAAAATAAAATTACTTTTTGAGGAAAAAAATAGAGTGGTCAATTAAAAGAGTGGTAAAGTGATAGGGTTTTTATGGTAAAGCTGGGCTGTAAGATTCCTCATGTGCTATTTATAGCAATTATGCAATCTGTGTAAACAGTGCAATGAAAGTGTTACATGATTCCTTATAATGCTTTTGATGACCTTGAACTTCTTAAGTTACAAACATTTGTCTCTTCAGTGTGCTTTCTCTGAGTACGTACAGTCTCAACTTATTCAACAGAACTTACTTACAATGTTAATTTGAAAGTTAAAATGTGCTTAGTTAATAGATTGAAAATACTGATATTAAAAGATAACCAGCTCAAGATTCTTTATAACCTGACAGATATGCTGTTTTTCTATGACGTAAATCTTGATTTAAGCAAGTCTTGTTTACTTTAATTAGAATGTAATTAACTCTCGTTTATTTGCTATTATAGACTAATATAGTCTCATGAAATATGCAAATCTGTATTTTTACGGAATTTTTTTCCATTTTTGGTCAGGCCATCCTGAAATGAGCTATCAAAGATATCCACCTTCTTCATCAATACATGTGTTACAAAAGGTTATTCTCTACATAACACAGCAGAGCTCTGTCAACTGTTGAGTCGCTTGTTTTTCAAAACCGCTGGTCAGACCGCTTTATTAATATTTGGTTTACATGTCCCTAGGATGACCTTAGTGAGATCATTTCACACAGTCAGGAAATACTTAATTTTGTATCCATGTCTATAGTAGCTTCAGGGACTTTGGCCTATGTTTTTCTCGATGTGGTGAACTGTATTTTGATGTGACGCAAAAGATATGGTTTCGATGATGGGCGTTCCATAAGTCAAGTTGAATTAGAGCATAGGTTTTTCTCGAGGGTCTATGATTAGAGTTATATAGGCCTATAGACAAGTTCTCACAGTTGTAGCTGTGCAAGTACGGTTTGTGAAAATACATTCAAAACAAACAGATGCGATACTCTATGGAATCTATATACCGGTTTGCATATTCTATGCTGAAAATCACTGCATAATATTGTTTGTTTGTACAAAACAGTGCGGAGCAAAAGTCCCAGGGCCAACAGTCATGTATAGTCACACTTCCACAGACGAGCTCCAAACGCATGTGAGAACATCAAACACAACTTCATTAAAAGACAACAGCGTAAACGCAAAATTATTCCTTTCGGAAAATAAACTTCTTTCACACCATTGAACTGAACATTTTCACTGACAATGGTTTGAGTAACAGCAATGTCTGTGCTATTTCCTACTTATGGAACTAGTTAATATGTTGATACAAATTTCAATTGTTATTAGGCGTTTGGTCCAAATGCGTGCTAATCAGTACCAGTCAGTATTTCAGGGACACC
Organism: Ptychodera flava; assembly: GCF_041260155.1. Lineage (NCBI taxonomy): Eukaryota > Metazoa > Hemichordata > Enteropneusta > Ptychoderidae > Ptychodera > Ptychodera flava. The sequence continues at coordinate 20,170,347 of NC_091928.1, read as the reverse complement.
ATCAGAAATAAATAAGTGATTTGTCACCATGATTTCACAACGCTGAGCGTAAACTGCAATTTTTTGAGATATGGCCAGGGAAATAATAAAGATGGCGGCATTTTTGGTTCATTAAAACACTTTTGATCGTAATATGGATGTACTTTACCATAATTATTGTATCTTACTTTATTTATCGTCAACACTTTGAGGGAATGTTGGTGAAAATTACTCAAGCAATTCTACAAAAACTGCATTAGTTGACAAAATGTCACTTTATTGGGTTGCTCCAAGGGCAGTGGGGTAGAGTAACCTTGGTTTTATGCATGCACGGCGTCTGCTTGTCTATGAGACACCCAGCAGTCTCTTGATAAACAGACTGCAAGATGATCTGCCAAACTTCATGCACATAGCGATTCTGTGACGGCTAGTCATTTGGCCATACACCGATATACCCAGTGGTTTCCCTATGTATACAGGGACTTTGGTGTTCCAAGTTATATTGATGCTCCCAATAAAAACATATCAAACATTTCGATTATGTGTTCCATCAGATATCTGTCACCATTTGGGGATATGTGGAAAGGCTAATTTTGCACCAATTCTTTCTCAGAGTTAATGTCAAGTTTCAAATGTTAGAATCAAGATATTTAGTTCAACATTTTCAGGATAACTCCCTTAGTTAATATTTTCTCCAAAGAATATAAAAATTGTATATTTGCAGCCATGATTTTGAAATATGACACCAGTAAATATTAAAATTTAATTTTTCATATTTTTTTAAATATTTGAATTTAATAATAATTGATAGTACTTAATATTACCAAATTAGTTATAATATATTGACACAATTAATTGTAAGATGTACGACAGGATTTGTAAATGAAATTTGTTTTTATGATTTTACATGGGTTATAAATCAAAAAATTATTAAAAAATTATTTCAAATTTCAAAATGTCATTTTTCAAAAAGTACTTCAAAAACAGGAAAATTGTGCCAAAGAAATCTTGTCTGTAACCTTGTTAATAGCCTGTAAAAATTCCATGTCCATATCTCATTTCATAGGTTGGATTAAATTGGTATAAAATTATGTAGGAAAACTGTTATTCTGTCAAAAATGTTGAAAACAAGCCATATTTGCACCTATCTTTTGAAGTCACAGAGCAGTCTTTTAGGTTAATCTCACTTTTGACACCTCTTTGACACTCAAAGAATCTAAAAATGCATTTACAATAGCAGTCACTCACTCTAAATGCAAGCACCGCCTTGTCAAACTTTCCTGAAAAACAGCAAAAAATGACTTTCCCTTTTCAAACATTTATTAAAAGCTAGGGGACCTCTACCATAGTTAATACACTAAGGACTCCCCAACTTCGATTATTTGGTCAGTTTTTCGGAAGTTTCAACAGACTATAACTCTGCAATGCCTTTGACCCCAAATGTCTAGTTTTTTATTCCACGGAGAATGTTGACTACTTTTATATTTTAATAGTTTTATTGAAGTTTATAACTGACGCTCTAGCCTTTCCAACCACCTTAAAGAAGAGTGAAGATATGCCGAATGACTTTGCCTTCGATGAAGCAAATTTTCGCAATTAATATCGTACACTTTGCTTTTCCCTAACCCGTCAGTTGAATCACATTAAATGAAAGCATATAATTAAGCCAAGGTGGGGAGTGATTTCAGATATTTTACATTTTACGTATATCATGCTTTGGCCCCAGTAACAATATTTGCGAGGTCCGGATATTTCCTCTCACATATTCAGCAATGTACAACATATGGCGTACTAGATGGAGAATTTAAGACACAATTCAATGACTTTTTACTCACCTATAAAGAACTCTAGGACATCAGACAACCAAGGTAAACAAGGTTAAGTTCACGGTTCGCGTACACACTGACAGTCAAGGGCAGGACGGTAGCTTTTATGTGCTGCCAATCCATGAAGTAGAATACCAGCGCCTATCCTGAGCACTTATCGTCATTGTACGCCCCTTCTAATCTGCTATGAACAATGATTATGGACAAAGTCCAAATGACGTTAGGGTTCTCAGAAATTCTACGGAAGAAGCCATTGAAGGATTTTGTATACGTGCGTTGATGTGTTATAAAACACGGTTGTTGACCCAGCCTGGTGTGGAACGGGTTTGAGTTGACGCAGTATCGAGTACCCATGCACGTCTCTCTATCTACATGATGTCAAAGTACTTTCTTAGAAACAATAAACGCAAAATTATGTGTATATCATCTAATATTACATCCACTACGGAGGTTTTTACCCCATGGTCTGGATGTAGCTCACTGTCAGCACACACTATGTGCTTTATCATATACCTAGATTCACGTACCCATGTAAACCTATGGGAAAAGGCGCTCTTACAGGTGTGTAATAAGTTGCCGTATCACGGACCGGCACACTTTGTCTAAATATGGACATTCACGCGCAGTTCTGAACTACTTTCAGTGTGGTTGCTATGCGCGTTGCTATTTGTACACTTCCCAACTTGTAAACAAATCAGCGCGAGATTCAAAAATTGTCGTCTGCGTTTCTTCAGTTCTCAGTGCTGATCAAAACACCATGGCACAAGCTGATGAAATAATGCAGTGGTTGCAGGAAATTCCCGCAGAAAATCTAAACAGTATCCTGTTCGGTGATATCGATGATGGCTCTGAAACAACAAACACCTGCGCATCCGCCATAGGAAACGAAGACATGGATTCCGTGAACAATTTCATAAAATCTCAGCGAAAGGTCAGTACCGTAAGAACGACCGAGAGAGATGTAAACAATTTGAAAGTACGACGATTTATCGAGACTCGGTATGATGACCATCGTGAGCTGTCTGACATCCCAGCAACTGCCCTGAATGAATATCTAGCGGCGTTTTTCATCAATATGAAGAAAGACGATGGGAGCGACTACGAGCCTGATTCGATCTCGGCAGTGAAACACAGCATTGAGAGGTATTTTTCGGAAAAGCGATACGGCGTTTCTCTAAATGATAAGCAATTCGACCTAGCTAACGAAGCACTGAAGGCAAAGCGGATGCAACTCAAGAAGCGTGGGATGGGCGGAAAGCCTCAAGCATCTGAGGCAATTTCTCCCGAGGAAGAAAACGCTATGTGGAAGTCTGGCGTTCTTGGAAAGAAGGACGGTGAAACTATCATCTTCACGCTGTGGTACATCTTTACGAAGAACTTTGGACTCCGCGGTCGCGACGAACATAAAAAAGTGACCTTCGGCGATATAAAACTACAGAGAGACAACTCCGGACACTTGTTCCTAGAATTTCGCGAGCGTGACACGAAGACTAGAGACGGAAAGTATATGGATTGTCGCTCCGTCCCCCTCGCGTGTTTGAAGCTCCCGGAAGTGACCGTGACCCGATTTCGATCTACCGCGAGTTCATCAATCGGAGACCCATTGACGCGTGCGACGATGATAGTCCGTTTTACCTTCAACCGATCCCGTCTCATAAGATCAACTCCTTGCTGTGGTTTTATCCGCGACCGATGGGTAAAAACAAGCTTGGATCTTTCATGCAACGGGCTGCAAAATCTATGTCATTTGCTGGACGCAAAACAAACCACTCCGTTCGCAAAACAACAGTGCAAACCCTAAGCAAAGCCGGTGTTCCGCCTCAGCAGATCATCAAGATCACTGGCCATAAAAATGTGTCGAGTCTCCAGCATTATGACTCCGTCTCCATCGATGATCACCACCGTATTTCAGGCATTCTAACCGATGTCGCAAATCAGCAGAGGTACAGCTCTGAGCCTGCCACGGTGACAGGCATGAAGACGGAGTGCCCGACAGAACCCATCGCACATTCATCGATCGCGAAGAGACCACTATCCCTGCTGTCCCTAGACAGAAAACGCGCCCGTCCATAAACATACAATAATGAATAACTGTAAATTTAAAATCATGCTTGCACCGAGAGTCAAGAGAAGCCGTCCCTTTGTCATCGAATCTGACAGTGATAGTCAGTGATTCAGTTTGTTGACTGTTGTATTTGTTTTTCGATTTTGATGTGTTTGCTGACGTTGCACGTTGACACACTCCGTGTTGTCGCGTTCTTGTGTTTCAACTTGAAGTCTATTTTCGTCGTACGTTGCCGTGCTCATTCAGTCGTTTCAATCATTAGAAAATTATAATCTGTAAGCACTTAATGTTCATATTTGAAAAGTTTATTAAACGTTCGGATTTGTGTAACTTAACAAAGGTCTCCTTCCCTTTTTTGTTTGTACGTTTGCGAGTGACAGCTGTGATTGAGAACGAGTTTGTTTACATGTAAATAGATTACATCATACTTATATCAATGCGCAAAGTGATTTGGCTTGGGCTTTCGCCGATGGAATGACGATGTCACGGAGTCACGTCTAATTTCGCCATAAAAAAAAAAAAAAACCGCTCAATTTAGCCATAGAAATTGAAAAAATATATAATTTTCCTGGATATTCTAATAATAAGGTATATGATAAAACCTTTACGGCCCTGATACGGATTTGTGGACCTCGGTCGTACGGCGTACGGGCCCTCGCACGCTCGGGCCCTTCCGCCGTACAACCTCGGTCCGCAAAACCCGTATCAGGGCCGTAAAGATTATTATTGTTTACAAGATTTAAAATCAGTGAATATAAATTGATAACAATTGCTGACGTAATTTATCCATATAGATAGTATTCATGAAAACCACAATGTGAGCTTTCGCCAATTTACACGTGATCTAAACCATCGGTGTTGCATACTATCACGATTTTATCGACTTTGCCCAAGCGTTTTCCGGAATTGGTTTTATTTTCGTCTCTGGTGGCTGGAACTGAAATGTTTACACAATAATGAGACTGCCTATCTCATCATGGTGACTTGCCAAATATGGGATCGTGTTCCGCCATTCTTACTCATGCCGATCAGATCCACATATAGCCGTCGGACGCAAAAGAGGATGAATGCACCAAGTTGGACAGAGAATCAGCTGTTTTGCACTCTAAACCTCTTAAACTTTTCATATTTCCGGGGGATAATGTACACCCCGCCCGCACTGTTTTGTTTGTATGCCAATTACGAGCTGAAAGTTGCTCTCACGTGGGCGGTATGAATGTGACTTCATTGAAAGTTTACTAAAAGCATCGACCACTAACTCAGCTGTGAAATTTCCTGGCCAATACCGCGTGAGTGAGAACTCTACAGCGTATGGAGGGATTGCAGTCAGAAAAATTGTAACAACTTAGCTCGGCTATTGAACCGCTTTTTGGAGAGTGGGGATTTGATTTGGTCGAGGGGTTCTGTCTGTGGCTTCTCCGCTAGGTGACTGGCTGCCGTATGTTGTGATTTCGAACCCGATTGAAAACTTAGCGTATTTTCTACCCTAAGTTGATAGCTCTGCTGGTGGACAGAATTATCCCCGAAGCTGTCTTTGATGTAATCATTGTTTCGATACAGTTTGTGTGTGATAGTGAGTGTACGAGCGTGAGAGCATACAAAAATCATTAAAGCAAGTTATCATTTCTCATTGTTTACCAAAAGAAAATCATGAAACTGTTTGATGGTCTAGTATACAGATAAAACCCGGCATAGAACCGACGACTAGCAAAACTATATGTTGCAATATAAACATTTAGTGACTAATACTCTTATTTGAAAGTTCACTGAGTATCACAGTCTTGATGAAATAGTCATATTCGTTGTTCATACAGCCTTTCATAATTAGAAGATGTCTTTTTGAATGATCTGAGACGTTTTGATCAGCCTATCAAAGAAAACAAGGTGAGCATGGAGCTGATAACACTCATAACGACAAGGGAACGAAATCAATTAAAATTTAATCACTTAAAAGCTTTCAAGGATTCATTAATTTTGCTCTTGTTTGACCTTAAGAGCACGTCATCTATCTGGAGGTAATTTGTATGAATAACAAGACAGCGGGAGAATCAGATTCGTGGCGATTAAGCTTTCTGAATACCGCATAATCTCTATATCCTCTCGAGGACAAAACTGATAACATGTCATCTTCACTGTTTAATGGCGTTAGGCGAGCTGTTTCTGTCATGGGAAACATGGGATAGCCAAACCTACATATAGGTCTAGCGCATAAATGTTATTTGTTCCAATATAGTGAAGCTGAAAAGGGGAAGTTTTGTTGGGCTTATGATGTAAAAATGTTACTTTGTTCAGCGGGGATGGGTGAAGTATGGTTTAACCAAGGGGTTGGGAGTACTGTAAACTTTCTCAATTTATTTAAGCAACGCTGTCAGGATTTAGACATTCAAAATTGGGGTAGATCGTTACGTTTATTTCCCACACTTGACACTTATAGAGAGTTTAAATTAGTATTTGAAAAGGAACAGTATCTGCGATTAATAGATAAGGTCGCTGCAGAGAGGCGTTGTGTCGTTTTAGGGTTTCCTCTCACTCCCTCCGCATAGAAAAAGATCGACCATTACGTAATATCCGTGAAGAAAGAACTTGTATATTTTGCCAGAATAGTAACATTGAAGATGAGTTTCACTTTTTTATTGTCTGTCCTTTCTATTGCGAATTACGTTCAAAGTATATTCCACAATACTATCACACAGTCCCGACAATTGATAAATTTATTCTTCTTATGCAATCCCAGAGTGCACTGATTTTACGTAATCTTTCTAAATTTATTTTCTTTGCCATGAAAAAGCGCTCTGCCGCTATAGATGACACTATGATATAAAACTGTTCATTTTTTATTTTTGTAAGCACACGTCTTAGTGCGTCCTCCTGTGAATCTTTTGTAACAAGATATGGAATACTTTAAGGCCGGTGGCCTATTGTATATGAATAAATTCATGTATTATTATTATTATATAGGTTTAACCCGTCCTTCACATATCTTAGAGTGTTTTTTAGTGTGTATATTACGTTTGTCACGTAATTCCGCTGATACATCGGAAGAACATGAGTCATATCAACCGATAATTGCAGTGATTTGTGAGAGCATATCATATTCATATTGGTGGGCGCACTTTCTATCCGTTTTACCATAATGTTTGTGATGGGTGCGCCTATGTTTGAATTCAATTCTACGTAATCTCTCAGTTTACTAACTTGATCATTGGGGATTTCGAGAATTTTGTGTATAAATCTATTGATTCTATGATCAAACTATCGAGCACATGTGACAGGGTCGGTTTGCAATAATGTCGTTTTCGTAGCCAAGTCTGTCGTTTCGAATTCATCATTTGGTATAATCTTTACATTCAAGAAGTTTTCCAACTATTCGGTGCAAGTCAGTCTAATCGGTATCAGCACTGGATAAGGAACAGAACCATGTAACTAAGCAAGTTATGTGATCATTGCAAAGACATCTTTCTTTCTCTTTTCCAGATACGGATGTAAAGTTCGTAAATGGCAAAGTATGTAAAAACCATTCTGATTAATTCTGACACCTTACCAAGACTAAATAGAAAGCCAACTTTATAAATGTTGCCTCCCGTTTTGCATCGTCTTTATAGTGCAAGATGCACTGATTTGGCAACTCGCCTATTATCATAACGTATTTCCCTTTTACAGCACTCACTATACTATACAAGTTACTGTTTTTAATAATTCTACACTGTGCACAACACTTGTAGGAAATTCGAGATACTCAGCATCTGTATCAGCAAATAAACTATTATAGAGGATGTTGACCTTCTCCAGGTTCAAAGGTTAGAACCTGACTACGAAAGTCAGCGTCATTAAGCAAAGTATCGATGTTAGCTACCGCACCTTTTCTTTAGATCAACCTTAACATATGTTTCAAATTCAGAGTCTGAACAGATGATTGTTACGAAGTGTGAAGTGTTTTAAGTTCTGATAAATAATGTCGGAGCGGAATTGTCTTTATGACAAACTTTCTGGAACTTATTAGGATTGGTCAATTTCGGTTCACGAATTTAGGTACTGCTAGCTACTTTGCAGGAACCACGCCGATGCGTCCATAACTTTGTTTGGTCTTATGTTTTCAGTAAATTAGGATTCTGTAAATGACGATTTTCGCTTCAATTTGATTGATAGAGCAGCAATATCATAGGCAATCTTCATAAGGCATTGACTTTAGGAATGGTATAAGTTGGAACATTGAATACTGGACCCAAAATGACCTTTGACCTTCATAAGGCAAGATGCACAAATGTGTAAATGGAATTCTTGATGCAATTGATTTCTTCAAATGATACAAGTGTAACTGAGAATGTTCAGAAGTCATTTAAGTTTCGGCATCAAATCACTGGTCAGAAGTTGAGGTCAGCGTAGTTAATCACGTGCCAAAAGATGATAATGCAGCCACAACTTTTATTCACTTAAACAGAGCTCATGTACAATACCAACAGTAAAGTGCCATGTTAGGTACAGACCAAAAATCTATGTACAGTTGACATGAGTCAAATACATCGAGAACAGGAGTTCCAGGAGTTTTAATTTCATATCCAGTTGTTCAGTTTGTCTTCATTATTAAGACAAAATCGTCTTTACCGTATTTACAGAAATGTCAATCCAACTTTAGGAAAAAATAGCTCAAAAATTAGAAATGATGTAGACTTATGCATAATTTAGTTGAACATGCAAACTTTGTGCATGTCATTAGAAAAAAGTCAAAGTTCCGGCACATAGAAGTTACACAGAGTTCAGATATATACTAATTCAGCTACTCAGAGCAAACTTTATGAGACTTCGCAACACTATTGAGACCGGGAATGTCCGGCTGAAATTCCGCGATAGAGAAGGTATGGCGGGAAAATATACATGTTTTTTTATGTATACTTAAAATTATACGTAAAATGAATTTTGTACTCAGTATACCATCCATGGTACTATGGTAACAGTAAAAACGTGAAATCGTCCCATTCTTACTAAAATTTACATGATTTAATGTTCACCCTATGTCCCCATTACTAGCAGTTCTAGTTGCAAATGTAACTGCACTGTCTTTCAGTCCAACATAGCTGTTGAAAACATGTAAGTTTGACTTTTACTATCTTTAAAAGTTTCCATGGTGACCCCTCATTTTTCACTTAATTTTGTAATATATAAAATATAAATTATTTTACATATTCTTCATATGGTTAGGTATGGAAGTTGTGTAAAGAGGCAAAAAAGTGTTACTTTCGTGAAATATTTCTTGCCGATCTCGCATTGGAAGATTCAACTTATGGACAATCATCATATTCATCCAGCAAAAATGTCAAATTTGGCACTTAGGAAATGTTTATGAAGTCTACATTGTGTGAACAAAGGTATACCCTCATAGAGAAATCGTATTTCAAACATTTCTTTCAACATTGTACGAAAAATGGCCAAAACTCAGGCTAGCCGTCAACAGACGGCAATTTAGTCGTAAATTTAGCCGGCTGATGCTATTTTCCTCCGAATGAGAAGCTTACAAAATATAGTATCAACAGTGTTATCCAAATGCATTCTATAAAGCCATATTTAAACCTACTGCAGAATGAGAGTAGTGTCGACGTGTCATGCAACACCGTGAAATATCAGCTAACCACTTTATCATTTATAGTATAGTTAGTCATCTACAGAATGCATTCCTTTGGTCGTTGGTTTTGTGTAATCATCTATTTTTCGATCCTGTAAGCTGGTATAAGGAGGACTTTCCACCGTGTATGGAGGTGGCAGTTCGCTGTACCCGACATGTATGGCCTGATCTGGCTTTTGACCTGATATCGTCGTTACGTAGATTCCACGAGGATTCGATACATCTGCTATCTCCTCATAGGTCGGTTCGTTGATCGAGGTGACAACAAGGCGAGGTAATTCATAAGCAGGTTGCCCAAGGGTTGTAAGAGCACCACTGTCACTTGTATGGCTTTGCATCGCTGTCGAGTTTGCAGCCTGAGACGAAATAATAATACTCTTTCATTACAATGTTTGCAGAAGTTTCACCCAGTGATGAACACAAAACTTCAATACTGTGCCAGTAAATATGAGCCTTAATCTTATGAAATTTGCATCATACCCGGTTAAAACATTTTGCTCGTCAAAAATGGATGTACTTGCATGAAAAATGCTTCTAAAGATGGTATACAAGTTTATAGAATTATTAGTCTGGCACGATACGACGCCGAGTGAGTATAAAACTTACTCTCATGGTAGTTGGTAAAATTCAATGGAGCGTTTGACCGGGCAATACGGAAATGATATTGGCAAAATTTCACTGTTAATTTGATCCTCAAAACACTTGTACATGGACAATTGGATCTTTTAGTAGTGAATCTAGACCTCCATAAAGTTGGGTTTTCATTTTCATTATGAACAATATGAAACCCGATATCAACCTCTGTTAATTGAAATTTTGTCGTTCATACCGTTTACTCAATCAGTTACGCTGATGTTAAAAGTTAACTTTTGAATCACAGTTTTTCTTATATTAAGTGAAATCCCAATGAGAATTCCTGAGTTGTTCGTTCTGATTCAAATTAAGATCAAGTGATTGCAATATATGTTCTTCTTCAAACATTGATTGAAAGGTGGAAGATATCAGTTTATAAATAAACGTACTTGAGATTTATTTCTTACTTCACCATTCTTCTTTACTCTTCTTGCAACATAGATGACGACGCCTACAAATGGCAACACGCGAATTATGTCAATTTAAAAACAATTTGATTTGGCAAAGCGTATATTTATGATTTGTTCGTAAGGCTTTAATGTGTGCCGGGTAGAATCTATCATGTGCGATTTTTTTTGCTTGGACTTAAGTAAAGAACACATTTTAGGCTGTAAGATTCAAGGTGACTTTGCAGTGTTTTAAGGACAAGCTATAGAAACCGGTGTAAGGATGTGGTGGTAGAGATAACATATTTCTTTCTGAAAAGTAGCATTATTATTATAAGAAGACAAATAAATGACTAAATGATAGAAGTATACCAGCTCTACCCCTTCCAAATTTCCCATGGTGCACCTCCAGCACACAAATATATACTGACATTTCATCGCCAAGAAATGATTCCTTAAATATGAACATCTGCAAAGCGGACAGACAACTTACTTGCTATCGCGATCCCGACAACGAGCCCAACAAGTACTCCAATCAGAACTGTCTGATGGGTTTCAAGAAAATGAAAAAAATTATTAGAGTTCCTAACAAAATAATATCCAAGCAAGTAAACATTTCTATATTGTATACATGTATTCGCATATTCGCATCTATGTCGTATTATGTAGCGTGCATACTGCCGTGAAGTATACAATATTATATATTATTGCCTGAATACATGCCATGGGTTTATGTGCGCGAGAGCAGGTGACAATTTGCCCAACGCCAGGAGGACAAATTGTCTCCTGCTGCGAGGGCACATAAACCCATGTATTCAGGCAATAATATTTTTTTATTACATGCAGGGCATTCTCAAAGAATTTTGCCATTATCGACTAGCATCAAACAGATTCTAACGAAAGTCAAAATAGCAGTGCGTGCAAGGATATTTTACATTGCGTTAAGCGTCTACTTTGTAGAAAACATCGAAGGCTTCACCGGTACGGGTAACTATGGAAACTGGCCCGTACACGGTTCACAAGGCCCGCTAACTCGCAGGATGTTCCTATTCAAATCAATGCACTGATTTGCACTCACATCGAGGCGTGTAATAGAATGTACCATGTAATATGCAATTAGAAGACATACATTTACAATGTTTGTTTACATGTATGCATACTTTCAGGAACAAAACCGATAAACATACATGTACGTAAATTCATACATACATACATACATACATACATACATACATACATACATACATACATACATACATACATACATACATACATACATACATACATACATACATACATACATACATACATACATACATACACACACACATATATATATATATATATATATATATATATATATATATATATATATATATATATATATATATATATATATATATATATATATACATGAAACAGGAATTCTACCTTTGGAGATTCGACTTCTGCAATTAGGTCAGGTGTAGACATGCGATGTGTAGTGTTCGTTACAACGTCTTGGGTGGTTCTGTCACCCGAAGTCGGGTCAGGACCTGGAAGAATAGTAATTAGCATGGGTATCAATAGACTATAGCATAATACATTCGAACATCTGTAAACTTAAAAATCATTGAATAACGCCATTAGATTCCACAGTTCATAACTAAGAGAGAATAGGGTTTCAAGTTCACATCATCGATGTCATCATTGTTTAATTTTTATTTTGCTGTGTAAAAACAATATTAATTATGGCATTTCTCCTTCGGCTCTCTGAGGCATGTGTGAACAAATACAAAGTATTTGCCGTTGAAACAAAAGCCTCTCTACATTATTCAAATCGACAAATGAATTATATATTCAGTTCAATTGAACATGACCATATGATATCCCCTTTCTTGATTGGTTGAACTATATTTCAAAAATCGACCTGGAGGTTGGGAAATAATTGGTTTAGTAGATGGAGTATGAAATGAAGAGACGCAACATACCTATGAACGTCCAATCGTACTCGTCATTATCTGCATCGCAAATGTAATATGGATAGGCTTGGTTTTGGAAACCATCGCCATAGCACACCCCGTTTATGAGACAAGACTTCACCTGTGAGTAGAAAACGAAATAATGTATTATATCTTCATTCAAGTACCTAGGATCCTAGAGTTTAAAAACACAAGTTTCGGTATAATTGCGTAAGCATACGCTTTAGCATTGTTGTAGGTAACGGATTCTCCCGACATTAGTTATCCCCTAACATTTATTTATGCGGCATGTATAGTAGTCTGCCAATGGGATGCCGTGTATTGGAAAACTGGTTTAAGGGGTAAGCGGTTGCCTGCACAATAAAATGAAAGGACATAGCTGTAATTTTTGCCGTGTTTTGACGACCAATAAATAACCCCGGAAATGTTGTTTTAGTTTGTAAGGACGAAGTCAGACATCTGCAGTTGTTGTCTACACTTCGTCGATATGTTGTCAACATGAATGTTTCAGGTATGGATGGATATGGATTGCAGTACCTGTATTTTTCTCTGGAAATTGTGCATATAGTGTTCATTACAGAAAATTACAGTAACTTCAATTTCGTTAAACACTGAAAAGACGTGAGAAATATGATCCTAGACCTCACTGCGCTGATATGGAACAATTCACTGGCGTGAATCAATTTCTGTCACCCAAGATCTGGAGGCACTTAAAGCTCCTGCGAGACAAAATTTATTAAATCGGCAAGAAACTTCATCTTTGTATTATGCTGTAAGGGATGCTATGAATCGTAGGAAGTGAAATTCTACTGGAATATACAAATCCATTGGTATTCGAAATTGACACCATTACATGTATGTATATGTATGTATGTATGTATGTATGTATGTATGTATGTATGTATGTATGTATGTATGTATGTATGTATGTATGTATGTATGTATGTATGTATGTATGTATGTATGTATGTATGTATGTATGTATGTATGTACAAACAACCCTGTATCCATAAAGGACTGTCTTTACTCTACAAAGAAATAAAATACCTTTTTCACGCAGTTTCCCCCGTCTTCGCATTCAATACAGACAGAGTCGTAAACAGTGAACAGTAACTCTTCACTATACACTTCGCCGTCATTGCTCACTGATAGCGTTGAATACTCCACAGGTAAAGAGTTTGCTTCGGAGCCCTTACCCGAGCCGGAGATAACTATGTTTGGTTGTAACAGCAAACAAGAAACCTCGGCAAAGCTAAGGAGTAGAGCTGTGGCGTCGTACACAATGTTATAGTTCGCCTGCAAGAGTGAGTCAGTACTGCATGAATGATATGTAATATGCATTTCTCACCTACATTTGTCATTTGTCTACAAGTTGCATATGTGATGATACAAAGTGTTTTACATCTTTAAATATATTCACCACTTGATTGTTTATTAACCGAAGGGTAAACGATTTGAGCAAGTTCATGAAGTTGTTCTGAGATTAAAAATACAAATATGCAGACAGTTAAAACTCCCTAAGCTGTAACTCTTGTAGTTCATTCTGTTGTTCTAGATCTGTTTACAATACACAGATGTTCTTTTTACCCTGCGAATCATAACACTCAATGCTTTGTCTTGCGCTCGTTAACACATGTATGTATGTATGTATGTATGTATGTATGTATGTATGTATGTATGTATGTATGTATGTATGTATGTATGTATGTATGTATGTATGTATGTATGTATGTATGTATGTATGTATGTATGTATGTATGTATGTATGTATGTATGTATGTATGTATGTATGTATGTATGTATGTATGTATGTATGTATGTATGTATGTATGTATGTATGTATGTATGTATGTATGTATGTATGTATGTATGTAAAATACATGTATGTATGTAAAATACATGTATGTATGTAAAATACATGTATGTATGTATGTATGTATGTATGTATGTATGTATGTATGTATGTATGTATGTATGTATGTATGTATGTATGTATGTATGTATGTATGTATGTATGTATGTATGTATGTATGTATGTATGTATGTATGTATGTATGTATTATTTTGACTGCTAAATATAAGTCGACTTTGTGCAAAACACAGTGATATCAAAAGTTATGGCCATTGTCCTTGTATGTTACTTTTCCATAAGCAACTGACCTTATTGTATTGAACTCTACATGTCAGGTTGTTCGATGACGTAAACTTTTCGCCGATGACAAATGCCGTCTCGCATGGCCTGTCGCGCACGTCGCAAAGCTCATGCCTCAAATTATGAACTATAGGTGGCGCTCCTTCTTCAAGAGAACAATCGTCACCAGTGTACCCTTCATTACACGAGCACTCATTGTCAACACACTGACCACGAAAGCTGCATTCGTTGGGACAGACGACAGAGACTACATCAGGGGGTGGCACCATGTCACCGTTTTCGTCTTCTTCGTAGTAAGTTATATTTCTTTGCACAATGTCGATGCATTCGAGCTCCATTGTTGCCAGTGACGACATGACTAATTCCTTATCATCCGTTGCCTGCAATAAAACAGGCACCATCGAAAGTTAAGATTTATTGAGGGTAGGATGCGCCGGGAGGGGTTAGATATTTTGACTCACATATGCTTTGCTGGTAAGTGATATGGTGTCATACATATTCATTTTGATGCTTGTGGAGTAAATGAAGTTTTAACTTTCTCATAGTACTAATCGAAAATTCAGTATTTCCCTATATTGTCAACATTTGGATGGTGACCATTTTGAATTTCAAATTTTGGTATATTTTCGGTAATGTATTTCTTTAATACCAAAATTTGCTCGATGGTCACCAATTTTATTCTTGATTTTGAAAGAGAACACAGCATGAAAGTTGAGCGAAAGTTTAAAATGTTCAGTTTTGAGGCAACGCGCGTACTAACTTAACCCCAAATCAGCCGTGAAAAACGTGAACAGACCATAGATGAGTGAAGATAAGTGGAAATACATCCGTACATTATCAGTTAAGGAGTCTCGGCTTAGAATCTGGACTCCTTAGAATAATGCGATTATTACGATTGCTGTCTAAGTCCACTAATATCCACGTTTACGACAAAACGTACATGAAACAAACAGCCAAACACATCTCAGGTGTGATGGATGGCTATTCTAACGTCGTTTAATATTTCGACGATCATACATTCATTATTTTTTCAGGGTAGAAAACGATTCATCGTAACGTAACGGGTAATGCATATGTTACAATTTTTCTGGCAACTGAAAGATCAAACAATGGCAACATAAACACTAAATTTCCGTATAAAAACCTAACAAAACATTAACTCATTACCAAAATTGTTGGCGGAATTTCGTAACACGATGGGAACTATTTTGGGATAATTGGATGTTCATATTTTTTATATTTCTCAAAAATGTTAGATGCCATATAACTGAATGTCTCAATATTACACAAATTACTCATAAAAACAAATGTGTAATGTAAAACGGAAAACAGATTAGCCTACATTTGCAGATTTTAAAGACATTAATTCACCATCCAATTATCCCAAATTAGTGCCAATCGTGTAATGTTTCATCCATCCATTCATTCATTCATTCATTTAATTTCATACTATCTCACCTTACCTGTATGTCTAGTACGCATGCGTCAGTATACGAATCCAGCTCAATATTAGTCAGATTTAAGCACCCTTCACCCACTGATGATTGTAAGAGGAACGTTTCGCAGAATTCTACCGCCATATCTTCGGTTATGCCACTTGGCGTGGGCCAGTCGGGGATCGCTGGCACAAAGTCCGGATCAATCTCAAATTGAAATCCATCTTCCTCGTCTTCGTAGTCGCTCAGAATGTCGCGCTGGTTTGCGTTCTTGTACAAGCGAGGTTGCAAGGTGTCGCCCACGTCTTCTGGTGTGAAGCAGGGTTCCTCAATAGTCTCTGCCGGATTGGCCGTGAACACATTGGTGACATCTGTACCTCTTAAAGTCCTCTGCGCCAAGCTAAAGTCACAAATATTGTAGGGTCGTCTGATACATCACCAGGACAGTTACAATAAACTTTGTCATAGTCTGGTACTTCAGGTATGCTCGCATGGTCTATGAATAGATTTTCTCCCTCTTGTACTCTGCGAAGGGAAAGAAGAAACATTTTTTATTGGTCTTTATTTGTCCTGTGAAAGCAAAAATATGTCTACCTACCTACCCACAATTAAACAAACGAACAAAAAATACATACATACGTGCCTATGAACATACATATGTACGTCTATATGTGCGTGCCTACATACATATATGCATACCTACATACAAAAATACATGCAAACATACTCACAACCAAACATACAACCTTACATACGTAAGTACCCATGTGCGCGCGTGCGTGCGTGCGTGCGTACACATACGTACGCACGCACGCACGTACGTACGTACGTACGTACATACATACATACATACATACATACATACATACATACATACATACATACATACATACATACATACATACATACATACATACATCATACATACATACATACATACATACATACATACAGACAGACAGACAGACAGACAGACAGACAGACAGACAGACAGACAGACATTACATACATACATACATACATACATACATACATACATACATACATACATACATACATACATACATACATACATACATACATACATACATACATACATACATACATACATACATACATACATACATACATACATACATACATACATACATACATACATACATTAATTTATTAATTAATTATTACCTCCAGGAGTCGACAAACTCTTCAAAACTTTGTGCAGGTGTACCATCTCTCTTGGTGAAATCATCTGAGTGATCATCACTTGCTGTTCCACACAGTGCCATGGTGTTGTTATGGTAATCCGAGGGTAGAAGGACAGAGATGTCCATATACGAATAATCACCTCTACTGTGTAATGTTACCTCTAATAATACGCCAGTATGAGTGTACACCTTTAGAATACGTGAAATAAGGATTTGAACGTTACACGATACAAGCATGGTCGGGTCGCTGTACCAAACATGGCTGAATTTAAAAAAATCATATTTGAACGGAGCTTTTTTATTGAAATTTTGCCATTTTCTTCATTTATTAAATCATAAATCTATATAATGCGAAACTTTGCCATGGTCATGTGATTGAAAAATTATTTTCTCTCCAAATTTCATACATTTTTCAGATTATGTAAATTCATGAAAATTAATCGTGCAAATTTGCAGTAATTATCATCGACTGTCAAATCAACAGAAACTGATCATATCGTGCAATGGCCAAATGGAATCTATGCTCCGGATATCACCCTGATCAATGCAGCCATTCTTAACTTTGAATTTCTAACAGCAAACGTTCATCGAAAGAGCAAATATAATTTATAAGCGTTAAATATAAAAGTCGCAGCTACCAACAACTTATTTGATCTTTTGATTGAAAACATAAGACATGTACTTAAAACCATTAAAATGTGATCATTGGATTTTGAGATATCGGGCAAGCAGACAGACAGATGGGCAAACAGGATGGACAGAAAGACATCAGTACGTTAGCTAGGAAAGCAAAATGGTGTAATGCCATTGCAATGTGATTAAAAACACTGCTTATATCTTGAAAGAGAATGAGTATGAGGATTCTTACATAATATCGGTATCCATACTGTTCATGGATCACAGTTCCAGACGACAGCTTTCTCCTCGGTACTGTGATTCTTGGCGTGGTTCTCTGACAGAAGTCGATGATAACCAGGTCGTTCTGTTCTAGAATAGCCACTGCGCAGTTGCAGGACACATCGGAACATATGGAAGTAGCCGTCTGAATCTGAAAGTGAAACATGCAAGTTCAAAATCGATCATTGCTGAACACATGAAGTCCCTGCGATCACGGGCGCAATTGCGAATCAGCACTTTTTGTTAATGTAGTTTCGAGATAGTTTTGTTGTCAACTCTTGTCCCTTAAACTCCCTTGGTATCATCGGGGATCCTACTGTATTACGTTCACCTCGAAATAGTTCATATAAACTTAGAGATCGACCAAAGTAGCAGTCTGCGTTATAATGAAGTAGATCTTGTTTTGCATCTTCAATATTGCGCTAATAAAAGGAAACGTATCTTCCTCCATGTTTAAGTTGCATTGAATTAGGAGTAAACATGTAAATTGTCAGGCTATATATTCAGGTAGTCTAGTCCACATATTATACATATCTTATGGCAAACATGGAAGAAATGACTGGCATTTTCCTCTGGTCACGCTAGCACGGAATAAATCAAAATTTCACGTCATCAGGGACCTCGAACTAATTTCTCAGAGATGTAATCAATCTGAATACTAATGACTGAAGTCTAAGACAATCTTCTGTAAATGATATGAGTACCTCTAATCTGCCTCCCTTCTTGGTATTTCCACGAACTAGAACGAAATAATCATGGTGCATCATAGAATAGTAACTCCTGTGGAAAATAGAGAGTTAATAATGAACAGTAACATAATACATGGATCAGTTAAACGATGTGTCCGACTGTTGTTTATCTCTGACCCTTCACCAAGGCCTGACATACGAAAGATGGTCGGTGTTTAGTAATGGTGAATATGTGAACAAGGTCTACGAGAGGTGACAACACCAGTTAAAGATGTTTGTTAGTTATACCAGTATCATCTGCCGGTAATGTTTATCACTGGTGCCACAAATGCAAATTACTGGCAAAGGCACAAGCAAACCGAAAGTAAGACACAAGCGACGTTCATTCTGATTCCCTTCTTTTGACTGCATCCTGCGGGCTTGTTGTTAGCCATATTACAGGCTGAACAATCTCATCCTAATATATATTCAAAATCATAAATCTATATGGACTTGAGTTACCTGTCAAATGTTCTGTAATGCGGATCACTGTACGAGCTGCAATATTTGTGGTCAACATTCACAACAGATACCTGTGAACCATTAAATGGGGAAAAGACAAAATATTTTTTCGTAATCAAACCAAGCTGCAACATATATCTGTCTGTATGCAATGCTACTACCATATGTCTTTACTGCAGGATACGTATAAAGAGGTTCAATGTGTTCTAGCAGTAAATCACATCATAACAAAATCATCGGGATTTGTTTGTTACTTGTTCGCACACATTGTGCACTGATACGCGATGCGATTGGAATAAAAATGTCACTTATATCCCAAATTGCCCTTGATAGTGACAACGATACAGGAACAACCAATGTTTTCTGTCATGCAATGAATTCCATTTTGCAAGACCCCCTCCCTCCCTCCCTCCCTCCCTCTCCCTCCCCCCTCTCTCTCCCTCTCTCTCTCTCCAACCAACTTGTTCTGTGAATCTCTAGGAGAATGTAACTTGGTATGGAAACCGGTTACGTTATCGTTTCCAGATTTGACCGATTAATCAACACCTTTACAAAAATATAAACTCACCCTTATTGGATCAACTACATAACCCATGAAAATTTCAAAATATTCATTGCCAAGGCTATTCGTTGGAGATACGTATGTCTGGATTGCCATGTTTCTTGTTCCATCGTCCATGAAATCGCGTGTTGCGTACAGGGTAAAGTTTGTTGTTGCTTTGTTTGTTACGCTGTCCCAGTGATCGCGTTGACTGAGTACCAAACCACACCGACTGACAGCTAGTTCCTCATGGCTGTAGCTGGATGCAGTGTCTATGTCTTAATGTACAAAATATAAACAAAATATATTACGGTGTAAATTATGAATCGGATGTATTTATTTGTTTCCTTACACTTTCAATGAGCGGCCGAGTTACTAAATCACTGGGGCTCAACACATACGGCAACGCTAATGATGGATGAATTCGAAAGTATATATAAATTGAGTTGTTAACAAACGAAAATGTAAAGGAAAGGGTAGGCCTATGGAAATAACATGGAACAATAGAATATAACAACGTGATGATCATATTTATCGGGAAGGGACTTTCCATTTTATGTAAATCTATTTTCACTGTTCTTTTATCCGTGAGTTTAGCAGATTTGGGAATTGCATCAAGCGTTTGTGTAAAAATTTCAGCGGCTGAATCAGCGGGTAATGTAATAGCTGGTAGTTCCTCTGATCTTAAAGCTCGTCTGTCATATCCATTTTGAATGCTGGAGGATACATAAGAACACAAGGCAGGTGTGCAAGGCATACATTTCAGCAATATAAATATTCTAATTATTCAAATCGTAATTGAAAAATATATTTAAAAGTATGATATAGGTATGTGTACCTATTGTTTGCAATGCAAATCTGAGGACACATAGGCTTGTGTTCGTGTGGTCTTCACAGAGAATTGGGACCGTCAACCAGATATGCACAGTTTCCCCTACATCATCTGATTCCAGCAGCCTTGGGATGAACGTTGGACTAACCTGGGTAATTATCATGAAATACAAATAATTCTAAAATGAAGGTCAAATAAGCTTCGGGGCAGATATTTGGACTCTCAGGTGTCCTTTCCGGCCGGTGCACTTCTTGTACTGGCTTGTAATGACTCTTTTTTAAGCTGGCAGAATATTCGAAGTAAATTCGAAAATTTGATTTTCCAATAGTTTAATAGAGGAAAAGCGGTGACAATTTTTAATTTCAAATGGGGGCGGGTGGGTTAATCTTGATCTTCAAAGAAAATAGCTTTAATATTTGTTTTTGTTGAACAAAAAGTTTGAGCAAAAGTGTAGTCTTTCAATTTCGAAGCAAGTATTACACTCTAATAATATGCAGCCTCTACAAATCAATAAATCTACGGTGATTACATCACTGGTCTACAATACAGCCATTTTGGCAAGTTTAGGATTCATCGACTGTACTATAAGACATGTGATATTTCTGACAATTGGTCTTTGTCACTGTCTTGTCATTATTTCAGTTTTGATTGGATTTACTTAGCAGAAAAACCCGATAAAACCTACAAGAAGTTGTGTTTGGTAATCACAAAAAAGTTAGAATGAGATTTCAATGAGGACTACATGACCCATATGTTTGACCCTCACTCTGAGATCAAACTCAGATTATCAATTCTTACCTCTATTCCAACAAAGTATTCATCGCTGTATTCCCAGTCACTCTTTCGGTTTTGGTCATAGAATGATCTCACCCGACAAGACAGCTGCAAAGAGAAAAAAATCATGAATATATTTGATGGGGTCTCAAGAGATATGATAACAGATCCATTCAAATCCATTCACACTACAGTGGTATGTTTGAAAGATGATGCGCTGAACTTATCTCAATTAAGTTTGTCATCTTTTATCCGAAAGACAACGGCTGGACAATAGCTCGAAGTAATCCTTAGCACATCTCATGCCATGTTAAATTAACCTGCTAGCATAGATTGGCCGGAACCAAGGTTTGTTAGTTGGTAGACACAACCGTTTCTGGACCACTTTCCCCATTTTAAGCTTTAATTTTAAAAAAAGAACTCCCAAAAAAGCAAGGAGTATGGAGGGAAGGTCTAGACCCCCTCTACTCCAAAATCCCTTGCGGCGTGCCCCGTTCTTTCCAATTAAACATGCCCTCTGCATTTGATATTACATGGATGACGTCATTTTACTTACTGCGCATCCTTTCTGCGCAAAACAAATTGTCGTTCGCTTGTTGTACTTTGTAGTCGGCAACTTATGGCTGTGAAAGTCATGCAGAGCTGTCAACGGTACAGTTAGACGATATTTTGATGCAAGTAAATTGCAAACCAACGAAAATGGCAACAATGAATGCAATTTCTGTGTTCAGCGACTATGCAAGCAACAAATTTGGATACGCCAACGAGGAGATCGGAAACTTTAGCTGCAACCCTAGACTCGGCACTGACAATATTTTGCGCTGAGGTCCGGCTATGAAGGCGAACTGTACTCGAAGAAGTCTTTGTGTTTTTGTTTCTTTGCATGTTTGCTTGTTCGGTGTAATAAAAATAATAACACATGAGAGCTAGGGCAATATCACGATTTTTTGCCTGCCCTCGGGCTGGTGGTCATGATCGAAATACTGATGATGCCCGAGCCGTAGGCGAGGGCATCATCAGTATTTCGATCATGACCACCATCCCTTGGGCAGGCAATAAATCGTGATATTGCCCTCGCTCTCATGTGTTATTATTTAAATGTACAGGGCCTGTCGCAGCAGCAATCCATTTTACTGTATAGATATTTAACTTTCCCAATTTTTTTGGGGGGATGGGGGAGGGGGTCACTCAAATTTCTGTAGCAGAGAGGGGGGTTACTCAAACACGTCATGGTTGGCAGGGGGGGGTTACTCGAAATTTTGGAGTTTCGAAAGCAATTCCTCCGACCCCCCCCGGCCGTAAATAATGACGGCTCCCTTAGCAGGTATTGGACATCCATGTAGAGAGTAGCAGCAAAAGAGGTTACCAGTAACAAAGAGGTCACCCACTCATCACTTAGAGGAACCACCCAGTAGGTATTTGGACAAGTAAACGTGGGACACTTTTGCACAGGATAACAAGGATGACATTGTACAACTGCTCTACAGTTAGACCCGTGTGCAAAGACCCGTGTGCAACTCATGGTCAATCATTTATTTCAAACCAAAATAATCATTAAATCACAACAAGACACAGCACAACACAACACAGCACAGCACAACTCTATTTACTATACTTACCATTTTGCCGAGTTTTCCATCTCTGTACGACAAGGTTTTTCCATCTAACTTTGCATGCAAAGGCGGAACTCCATACAGTATTTCTGGAATCGACCCATTTCCTGGAAATCCATTATACAACCACTCCACTTCATATTGTGCCTCGGGCGTTCCAGTTGGATAATCTAAGATGCACTTGAAATGAAACGTGCCGTCTAACTCGATAACTGGGCCTTCTAATATTGGAGGGCCATTAGGTATTGGATAGTCTCCTAGAAAATAAACAAAAGAAGTTGACATTTACTTTTTTGATGACTAATTGTATATGTTAGCTTTTATGATGTTTACTGTGAAATTAGCTTTGATGGATGAAAATGATGTTGGACTCACGACTACTCTTAAGTAATTAGCCCTATTGATTATTGTTATCACTTTACTGTAATATGGTCGCCCGTATGTGTACTAGCTTATCATTGATATTGACAAGAACAACCAAGCAAAAAAGAAAGAAAACAGAAAAAAAACAATCAAAATACATTAAACCCAACCCTCAATACTGTGTAATCAAACCAATGTTCTATGATAAGCATGGTTGTCACACCTCTTTCACTATATATCAGGTGCAGACAACGGAGCTATTTATCGCAAAAGCTATTACGGGAGCAATTTTTTGAGGGCAGGGGAAACTTTAATTTTGCTTGGGCAGGGGACATATTTTTCGCTGGCAGGGAACAGATTTAATTTTTTTTGCCGGGCAGGGCAGATATCGGTTGACTAGCCTGGCGACTGGAATTGAAGAAAAAAACGAGGAGAGGCGAATTTACTCATAAAACAGAGACAGGGAAGTTGAGCCTATTTATAAAATTAAATATGGCTATGGCGTTTCTGGGGAGGGGACACAGGACAAGTACTGTGATTTTTTTGAATTTTTTCAAGGGAAATCGACAGATTTTTTCCGCCACAGGACAGGAGGGCTTCAGAAATTCACAATGGATAGGGAAACGAGTGTGTAAAAATGAAGTTTGAATACAGGAGAGTAAGTTGACAAATTTTTCAGTTGAGGGCAAATTATGAACAGCTAATCAAATACCCCCTGGACTTAAAATCAGTCAGTTCACATAAACTTGTCCTGCACAATATATCTTATCATAATAAGGACCCCTTTAAAAGTGCATTGTTCGTTGGCTGCAATAATCTATCTGCATACTAGGCATATAATAAGAAAGCATCGTTTATGAAGGGATGTATAGTTTTACTATTCTTATCATCGAGCAAACACAAGCACTGAAGCGCAGAAATTGTTTATAGAGCGTTCCAGTATGTTTTCGTGTGATCTATTACATGTAAGTTGCCCGCGCTTTTCGCTCGATTTATCTTTGACCGTCATTTGAAACATTTGAATTACTCACTCAAGAAATCATCGTTTAAAAGATGTAACCATACCTGTACAATCGCCATCAGAACATGGACTTTCTGAATCTGTCGCAGTAGAAAATAAACAGATCTTGATTAACTATCAAATTAGTGTATCTGTAAATAATGCGGCTTACACAGTGAAGCCCCACTAGCTGTATCTGTTAGCATTATTTTTAAGGTTTTATTATCAAGCTAAAATAACTTTGTGAGAATGTACTAATTTAGGTGAGTTTATACACTTATAATTAACTTCCCACTGGGCCTGTACATGCAATTTTGAACAAGATAAAGATTACACCGGGATTAAATATTTGACCAAACATTAAATTGCAACCCCATGCGTAAAAGCAAAGACCGTGGATACTGTGCATATCTGCACTGAAATCTTGATATAAACTTCACAGAGTAGTCTAATGTAATGCATAGGGGTGAATGTTTTCAACTGTGACATTGTATGTTCTGTTTCCTTTGTAAAATTACCAATTTTCGAAAATGGTGGGAAATTAAAATGACTGTTAAAATTTGAATTGACTTGTCAAATATTTCAAAAAGGACTGGTTTCCTAATGCAGTAAAGCCCATATCCCTTCAGAGGGTAGAATGCAGAGAAGACCAGGGAGGGAATATAGGAAAATATTTTGAGGTCAACAAATTTCAAGAGTTGTAGCAAGTATAGTGGGGTTTTAAAGACTAACGTTCAAGAATCTACTTATCGTTCGAAATTTATCAGGTAAATTCAATCGAGCAAAGTAAATAAATGGGACATAAATGACATTCCTTCATTAGTCAGCAGATCTCATATTTATTTCAGTGCCGCGCACGGTAAATCAACGGTAAGAATAGTAACAAAGAATATGGGTAGAATTTTCGCACAGGACAGGAAAGAGATATCAGGACAGAGAAACTAGACGAGAGAGAGAGAGAGAGAGAGAGAGAGAGAGAGAGAGAGAGAGAGGAGAGAGAGAGAGAGAGAGAGAGAGAGAGAGAGAGAGAGAGAGATGCGAAAAGAGCATACAAATTGACGCGTGCAGAGAAAAACTGCCACTTACCGGTGCAGTAAGCGTAGTAACATCCTGGTGGTCTGGCAAACTTATACACGTAGTAGCCACTGCAATTCCTCACCTCTATCGTACTGCTCCATCCACAGCAATAGGGATCCGTCATAACAGAGCAAACCCTGCGTTGGACGATACCATCGGACACCAACGGGTGATTTCCATCCATCCAAATCGGCATATGTGTACCACAGCGGAATTCGTGAACGCATTCTGTGGGCAGATGCGTGCCGCCATGACCGGTAAACCTGTACCACTGTTGCGTGCTAAGGCCAACGTCACAGAGAAGTTCGTCGCCTTTGTCAGGGACATGATCAACGTTGCGCTGGGGATCGGACAAAGTCTCAAAATCGACGCATTCAGTGCCTACATTGGCATTAGCCTGAAGGCACACTGGAGACAAAAATATGAATGTATAACTTAGTATGAGAATCAGAAATAAGAGCCAGCACAGTAGGGAAGAATTAACCATGTTTTGACAGAAATACGCCGGCTGTTTGCAGCTAAATTTCCATGAACAATCATTCCTAATCATATGCACAGCAACTCATGAAGACAAGTTGTCGCCCTCAGTTTGCCACAACGATTTCTACAGTTTCGCGTGTAGAATATTGTTTGTATC
Organism: Ptychodera flava; assembly: GCF_041260155.1. NCBI lineage: Eukaryota > Metazoa > Hemichordata > Enteropneusta > Ptychoderidae > Ptychodera > Ptychodera flava. Next base: position 20,144,163 of record NC_091928.1, on the reverse strand, counting down.
ATTTCGGCAGTGTAATTAGAAAATATATTCCGCTCTGTTTTCAACCATGATCTAAGGTAGCTTTCAAATCACCTGATTATTTGACACCATATCATTGCAACAGAATAATTGTGCGTTGCATGTGAGCAACACCCTGTTCGCTGCACCCTACAGCATCACCCTTTGATGAAAACGTTAACTTATGAAATGTATGTTTTCAAGTGCAGAGAATCAACAGTCACATAAATGTACGACATTCTTTTGGATAGCCGGTCAAAAGTTCAAAAACGAACGTATTGTGAATGATCAACTTACCTTGCCATCCTAAGAGGAATACTATGGCAGCACACGTCCACAATTTCATCTCGCCAGGATGAATTTTACAGAGCTTGATTTTGTAGTTCTTCCAGCAGCAATATAAATGTCGACTGAGTTAAAGTGGCGGCGGGATACCACTATATGTACCCTTCCTTGTCAATGTTATTTTTCATTGCTATTTCCTTATACACATTTATCAAAATGGATTTGACAAAGCAGAGAAGATAGTACCATGCACTCTTAATAGCACACCCTTTGAAAGGTTAAAGAGATTGTAAGTGTATTTTTGGATTTCTTGTTGTTAATCATTTATATTTCCGTGTTTTAATGCTTTTGGCCTATTTGGCAAATAGAATAACGCTTTGTAACATCTTGCTCAGAGCTGTATGACGTAATTTTGATATGAAATACCAACGCCTGTCCTATGCTATGGCCTGCTTGGATGTCTATTGTTTAAACTTTATGCAATGCTTGAATAAGTGCAATATACACTTGAATGTGTGGAAACCGAATTTGAAGATGTTTTAAGGGAGGGGTGGTATTTGAATGAGGAAATTTTCATCCGCATGAAAACTGCTGTTCCAAATATCCCCGAGATGACACAAATAATCCACGTGCACGGGAAACATTTTTAACACTACGCAACATACATGCACGTATTGTATGTAAATATACCGATTAAAAGCTGTAATGATGATACTGCTAGAGATGCAAGTATTCAGTTAGGTATTGATTGGGTGTCGTCTCGTCAAAGTGCCCTGTAAACAATTAATCGCTTGACTATTTTTGTCATCAGTTTAATTATTCTTCCTTGTTGCTCTTTCGTCCTCAGCATGTACTGCTATCAATTGCAATTATGTCATTAACATGTATGAGGAAACGCAATATTATTGACAATTTATTAATTTCACAGAGAAAACATTGGAGATGCTGAAAGTGATCGTAATTGGCCTGACGCAATATTATTGACAATTTATTTATTTCACAGAGAAAACATTAGAGATGCTGAAAGTGATGGTAATTGGTCTAAGTTCGTTCTTATTCCATACGCGAACCGCAAATATAAGCGTCGTAATGTTATCAATGCCTTAGGGATCTCGACCAGCCAGAAGTACGAATCACAAACACGTGAGCACTGTCCCTTGATGTCTCTAATCCCAAATAGATAACTAGGATATCAAGTACCCTGATGAATGCAAACACGTGATGACATTGACACAATGGTGTGCGACCATCATCAGTTTGCGCTTGTGTGACGACATTGACACCATGGGGTACGACCAACAACAGTTTGAGCTTGTGTAATGTTATTGAAGCAAGTTCTTTCCCCATGTTGTATTTTAGAAAACTCAATCATATATTTGAATGCAACTTTGAATATTGAGTATTGCCGAAATATTCGCTGACGACATTGGAAGAGATCCTGTTGTTTAGTATTGGACAGCTGCATTTCAGGTATAAATTCGAAAATAATCGACTTCTAAGATTCATACTTTGGATTATGATCATTGTATAAAATATTAATCGAAATGAGAAAATGGAGCTTATCTTGATGTTACTAAGGCAATTGCTCGCTTCAGATTCTGATAAATGAGCTTATTTGTACAAGCAAACAAATGACTATGAAATCATTACCATTTATCGCGCCATTTTTTATTCCTGTCGACGGCGAAGAAGTAAAATGTTCAACATGTATGTCAATTTCTTCTCTCTTTTGCCGAAACCAATTTCAAGTTCATACTAGTACGTGTTTTGTCGTATTACTACGGGACAATGACCTTCACATGAACCGACACGTGGAATTCATCGGGCGGACATTTCTGCATCCATGAGATCCACGGTCAGCCGGTCTAATTTAAGGTAGAATGCGTCCCTGGGTCAGATTTTCGGACTCTCAGACTTTTACAAGACTGTTTTGTTCTACCCGTTGTGAGGGACATTTTTGAAGCATATGGAGTCAACCGGCTTATTTTTATGAAAATTGAATATTCCCAAAGAGTTAACACAGAGATGGTGGCCACTTTTTTACAACCATTTTCAGTAATAGAGCGCGAAGCCACTGCAGTGAACTGCAATAAAATTGATCACACTAATTAGTTTCAGCTGTAGCCAGCTGGCAAAGTCGACAACATTGTATGTCCCATGCAGACAGTTTGTCTGGGGAAGTTGAAATAAAAAAAGATTTGTACATGGACCAGTGCATGGTAATGTTACATTGTATCTTAATCTTGAACACAGGGTGCCAATCGTAAACTCTCATTTACAACTCGAGCCTCAGACAGAGCTAGTTTTGCCTTGTACAAGCAGAGTTTTGGTCTTTATCAAGTAGCCTTGTTCAACACCAAAGTGGCCACGGCTACAGCTGAAACTAATTAGTGTAAGCAGTTTATTGCAGTTCACTGCAGTGGCTTCGCGCTCTATTACTGAAAATGGTTGTAATTTCAAGTGTTGGGAAATATTTGGTAATTCGTTTTTCCAGTTCCAAACTTTTCCTACTCATCGCTATGTTTATATTTCGAAAGGGAATGGTATAATGGTAATAAATTTTCCTTACGCAAAGTTTCAAACCTCATGAAACCTTCATACAACTATCGTTGTATTTTATCATTCCTTTGTCATTACACTGACATTACAATGTCCTATGGCTGTAAGGTCACTTGATTTTCTGGCGCTGGTCTTGATGTACAGCTGGCTGACATACTTTGACTGCCGTATAAAACCCATATCGACAGCACATGTCTTTTTCATCGCTTCACTCAATCTACACGGACATGGGAGAAATCTGCTGTGGCTGGTCTTTTAGTCAATAACTTATCTGTTGAGTATAATTGGCAGTCAAACGATGCATCCTTCAGATAAATGTATATTAATGATGATCGAAAGCTATCTGTTGCTTTTGTCGGATAAAATTAAAATAAACTAAATCTGAGGCTTTTCTTTTGAGGTGCAAATCTCAGTGCGTTCTATCTGGGCATTTTTGTCACAAGAATGTTGTTCAATGGGCCAGTCTTTGTGTGTGTTGTTCAACGTTCAGTTTGTCACGGTCACTGCACTTTGATAATCAGGGTCGAAGGGCAACAAGGAAGTAAAAAAGTACAGCCCGCCAACAAAGATATTTTATCTGTGTATTTTAAATAATACCGCACTCGTCAGTACCACGGTATGTTGATTGAATACCCGTCAATGTATCTAGGCCATGCCATCTCTGTAATCATGTCATAAAGGTATCTCTTCCTGGTGATGTGCAACTTGGATTTTCCGAAATGTCATCTTTACCAATATTTCTGCCAATGCCACAATCCCGGCTTTGAAAGCTTGGTCCCCGCATTGATACTCATTGACACTGGCCATGTACAAGGTATATATTCTTGATAAACAATTGAATAATTACTCATCGGGATATGATCTGATCAATGTTCCATATCCAATAATGCGTCCTGAGGAGAGCCTTAAGATTTCTGAGCTTGTACAAACGATATCATTAAGAAATCAAGCAACCAAGTGGATAAACGCTTCCATTAGCTAGGACAAGGTACAGAGGTAACGGTGAATGGTCCTGAATGAATTCAGGCACCTCTCATTAATATTACTGCACGAGTTTCATATGCGATCGAAAACAATGAAGTCACTGTTTTCACGTTTTCTCGAGGGTCTTTGGCCAGAGTAAAGGATCAAGGAAAAATGAAGAAGAAGTGTTGTCAATTTCAATAGAAGACGTTTATTGTTATCAAAATTTAAATGAGAGTGAGCATGATCTCTGTACGCTAGGAATAGTACATAATGGTCATTTGATTTTTTAATTCGTTAAATGTAATAACGAACGGAGATATCCTGCATTTCAAGAGTCGCATCATGAGAGATGTAGCTAGTTGTGATCGAACGTAATAATACGGCTGGTTTTCAATCGGGTTCGAACCCACAACATAAGGCATCCAGTCGGCTAGCGGAGAAGCAACAGACGGAACCGCTCGGTCAAATCCCCACTCTAAAATAAGAGTGGTTCAATAACCAGGCTAAGTTGTTACATTTTTGTGACTGCGACCACTCCACACGTTGAAGAGGTTATGAAGCACTCACGCTCGCACACTCACTATCCCACATCGCTATAAACTTCATCGAAGTAATGAATACATCACTTTACTGGGCGAACATTCTATTTCGTTGCTAATATCGCTCAAGTTTTCATACTAATAGCTGCAATCCACTCCATCAAGGATTATAGCCAAGGTTATTTCATATGATTGGAATTTGCCCGAATTAATACCAAATCCCAACTTCACAAAGTCATCCAATCAGAAACTGTCTTTTTCTCATCTGTCGGAGCACGTGGTTTTACGTTGCCTCTAATCCGGGTACCAGACAACAATGTTTAATATATATTTATATCTGTCCAAATTGTCCGATTAGTGATTCATATTACCGGCGTGTATCTGTATGGATAGGTGCAGCCGCAGATATCTACCACGATGATCTTTGAACTGATTTCGCCTCACAAAGATTTTATGGTCGTAGTCGCTATATTGTGTCTTCTGCTTTCGGTGGGATCATCCCGACTTGGTGGTAACGGAGCAAATTCACTTCCACCGAATGGGTAAGTTCCATTGCCCCTCTGTCTGTCTGTCTGTCTGTCTGTCTGTCTGCCTGTCTCTCTCTCTCCGTTGTTAGCGCGATATAATTCTGACAAATAGACGCCGCTACACTTTATACGTTTACCCGAAATTTGCGAATGTTACAGTAAAAACTAAACATCTATTACAGTGGAGACAAGGATGCTATGTTTAAAGTTTCATCTGCTTTATCAGGGCCCGAAATTAACTTTTAGTGATGGTAGTCAGGCTGAATACCATTTTCAAAAGTTGGTAGACAGCAGAAGATTCGTGGTAGTCAGAATATTTTACGCAGCAAAAAAGTTGAAAACCTTGGAATTTAGCCCGAATACAAATTATATTTTCAACAGGTGAGTATATCTTTAAAAATTGACTGACTGACTGTAACTTGTTCCGTATAACATACATAGTGAGGTACATACAAATACATGCATGTTATCGGTATTAAATTAATATGTTTGTTAACTTGAAACTCTTTATGTTATGTTCAATAAAACAAATGTGTGATTAAAATGAAAGTTGTAGAACACATGGTGAAAGATCATCGATCAATCGCGTGAAGGTGTAAACGTCACCGTGAAACAATACTCGTTCGTACTGATATTAACGTCAAACGATCGCGACATTCGAGACAAGCGTACGACCTTGCGGTTTTGAAAAATTTCATTCACTGTCACTTTCTTCGTTCCGGCGACCGTAAGGTGTCATATTGGGGCGACGTCTACGTTGACCACCACGAAACCATTGTTTAATCGCACGCCCAGGGTCTAAATGTCGCAAAAACAGCCACGCTAACGAAATTGTATAACACTGACAAAAGAAAAAAATGATACATTTTGGTAAAGTTTAGCATGTCGACACGTCTATTTAGATTTGGTCAATGTATCGCATGTAATCTGCCCGAATTTTCACTGGTAGTCAACCTGACTACCACTTTTCAAAGTTGGTAGTCAGAAACGGAAAAGTTGGTAGTCAATTGCCGCCAGACTACCGCTAATTTCGAGCCCTGTTTATGAGTATACAAAACAGTAATTTTCGTGACATGTAAGGATGTATGCCTTTTACATATGTTGCAAAGCTGCCTTCCTCGGAATAGTTGAATAATCCTTTAGCAATCGCATAGTCTGTCCATTTAGCATTGGCCTAAAATTAGCTGCACTTTACGCGATGCATAACGTTACGACTGTCAGACAGCAACTGAAATCATTTGCAGACGATTTGTGTTCTATTCGACCATTTGTCATACATATTGGCCTCATTATTAGATTTTGTTTCCGCGTCGACTGTCGAAGCCTCCATACCTAAACACCTATACGCAACGCCAGAGAAATGAGCCTGTTGTCAGCCAGCGTTACATTTTTAGCAAATTATGTGAACAGCATATTTGTTGGTTGTCGTGTCTCGCATCAAACTTCCGCTGTACTGATTAACTTTTTTTGGAAACGTTAATTACAGTTATGCATATTTGAATTGCGCTTCCCGTTTTTGGAAATGCGACAACTTATATGTGTCGTCAATAAGCTTATACTAACTCCATGTCCCTATTTATAAAGGCAATATGTAACAGAAATGTCCAATTACAGACCTATTTCTATTTTACCAACTATTTCTAAAGTCATTGAAAGTCATCTTCACTGTACTTTGTATAAATTTTTGTCTGATAAAGGTGTCCGTCACCATACTCAATCTGGTTTTCGAAAGAAACACTCTTGTCAAACTGCATTGATACGTATTTGTGACGAGTTACTTGAAAACATTGATTGTGGTCGGCTTTCAGGTGTTTTGTTTTTGGACCTCTCTAAAGCATTCAATCTTGTTAATCACGATGTACTACTTAGGAAATTGTCTCTTTATGAACTGCATGAAAATGAGTTAAAATGTTCAGTTTTATAGACTTTTCCCCGGTACTTTGAATCTACTTGTCATTAAATTTGATAATTTGATGATCAAACACTCCTGGACCAGATATCGTTACTCGACGCTGTGACAACATTTGGTTTAGGTGCATGGCTGTGAACACATTACTGTATTGTCATCTTCATGCTAACCAGAACATCAATAGGGATTACCTTTGTATACATGATTCGAAATCGTCCCAGTTATGCTGTCCTCTGAAGAGGATTAATCTCAATACATTCACTCGGCACAAAATCATGCCTCGAAGTCTGTATGCGATTCAATATCCTTGACTTGTCATGGTCTTGAAAGCATACTCCAAGATCTCGCTTTTGGATTTCCAAATACAGTTAACAAATTTAAGATTATAGGGTCTGATTTTCAGCGTTATCTTGATGTTCATGAATTCAAGGTACCACGAGATTCTTCGTGAAAGTGCCAGAAGAAATTCATATCACGTGGCAAAAAGTATAACAACAGTTTACACAAAATGGCAAGTCACATTTAGAAAGTAGATCCTGTAAAGATGGCAGAGACGAAAAAAATCGCCGTGAATCGTGCAACACTGCACCTCGAAGACAGATATTCGGGCTCTAATATTTTTACAATCCCTTTGTGATCTACTGATTGTGGGGTTTATTTTAAAGTTTATGGAGTAAGAAAAATTATCACCGTCCTAATTTTTTGAAAATAGAAACTTTTATTCCTCGCAATAGAGTTCACAAAGGGATGTCGACATTTTGAATTGAAAGTATCGTTAAATTTAGGTAATTTGTTCTTGTAGTACCGAACTTAGCAAGATTAATCCTGATTTTTATCTTGATTTGCTGAAAGAATGGATTAAGCTTTCATTTTGGAAGGTTTGAGTAAAAGATAAAGTCCTTCACTTTCGAGACGCGTACTAACTTAAGTAGTCATACCATTCATGGTTGTACAGCATAGATTTACGTCACATTGAGAAACATAAAGACATTGTCTAGTTATCAAGAAAATCAACAATTTATTTCTTTTTTCGTTGTATAAACACCCAGAAATTGATTTCACTATAACTTATAAATAATGATATCTGTCAATATAATGTCTTCTGATAGAATTGCTTGTAAGTCATACGTTTGGATACTAGAATAGATTACCGGTTGTGAATTTCTTCGAGTATGTTACGAAGGATATTGGTATACGAAGAGAGCATGTTCTCGTTGAAGTAACGCCATGTGCCGTATTCAACATTCGAGGTCACCGTACACTATTTGTCTCTGCAGTAGTTCGTCAAACTGCAAATGTATCGAAACTGCAGAAGGTCATCCCGTCAACACCTCCATGAAACGAGAACCAAAAGTAATAATACCTGGAGTGAGACACTCATGCTGAGATGTCAACATGAACAGGCCATCAGATGTGATGACGGAAATAGGGAGATATTCTTCCTTGGATTTAAATCACTGAACCCTATCGCCATAACTTCACGGTAAAATTGCTATGCTATATAAAAAATATAACCATTAACGAGGCGCAATGCGGCATACTTATCGCAAGGCGTTAGGAAAAGGGCATACACGTAGCCTGCGTGTCTCATTTATGAACGACTTCATAGGATCCCTTAGAACAATTTACAAAATAATAGCTAACTTAATGGAATTTCATTCAAAGTTTGGCGTTTTTAGTTTGTTTGGATCTGAAAACTCTGTTTGCTCAAGTTGCGATTCCCATTTCTGACAGGGAAGTGTTTCACATCAACAAATAGTATAATATCCTACGAATTGATGAAGATGTATTGCTTTTCAAGACAAAGAGGAGAAATTTATAATATTCATTTTAAAATTCACTAGAACTTAGCAAACCGAGCGATTTATCTCTTCTTTTGGTGTTTCTCTCTAAGCGCAATGTATGTACGCCCTCAGTAGATCTAATGCTAAGCTCTAATCAGTTGTTGGCTTCGCGGGACCGAGCTAATTAATCAGCAGACGTTTATGCGGTCAATTTGATAGGCTTCAAATTGATTAAAAAAGTATAACTTAATTCGATTTTGTCACAATTTGTTCTTTAAACTCTCAGATTCTACACATCCTGAACAGACTTCTATGACTGCCTGACAGACGCTAGGACATAATTACTCTCTTCAACTGCATATAGAATATTCCAATGCTCTAGTGTATTTTTAACACCTTGATATGTTCACATACCTCTGACGTCATCACCGTTTAATCTACTTTGGAAAAATTGGGTTGGTACGTTCTTATCACCAAATAATGACAAACTTCTGCACAGGCAAGTCGAGCAGCTATTGTTGAATGCCGGATATCAGTGTTACTGCTAGGTCGTCCTAAGCCAATGACAGGTCAAGCTGATACGCCAAATGATACTCTTTGTTGATGTTAAACACTTCACTGTCAGAAATAGGAATCGCCAATCGTGCAAAAGGAGTTTTCAGATCGAAACAAACTAAAAATACCAAACTTTGAACGAAATTCCATTACGTTAGCTAGTCTCTTGTAAATAAAATTGTTCTAAAAAGATGCTATGAATTCGAAGTCGTTCACAAATGAGATACGCAGGCTAAGTGTATGCCTTTTTTGTAAGGGCTTGCAATAAGTATGCCCCATTGCACTTCGTTAATGTTTATATTTTCTATAAGGCATGGCAATGTTACCGGTTCTGTGTAAAGTTGTGGAGACGGGCTTCAGTAATTTCTATCCAAGGAAGAATATCTCCCTATTTCCGTCATCACATCTGATGGCCTGTTCATGTTGACATCTCAGCATGAGTGTCTCACTCCAGGTATTATTACTTTTGGTTAAGTACGACACATGGCGTTACTTCAACGAGAACATGCTCTTTAATAACAATATATATCAATATAACAATATCACGTTGTCTGTACATGGCTAAAATGCCTTCATCAGCCTAGCCTACCTATGATGCATAATTTTGCAGAGATATATGTTTAAGCAATACAGTGATGGTATACCATGAGATTTTGCCCAGTTCACGACATATATGCACGAGCGAATAGTGCATATATGAAGTGAACTGGTCAAAATCAAGTGGTATACCGTCGCTGGGTGTGATTTATCACTATTATATCATAACAGTATATTGAAATTCTGGCGTACAACGTCATAAACGGATTTTTGCTCAAGCTGAGAGCACGCGCGTATGCCAGCCGTGGTATATCGCAATATACCACGGTTCTTTTCGCGTCTCGACCAATCAGATCGCTGTATTTGCACCATCAATATACTGGCATGATATAATTGAAAGTATATTATTTTACCTTCATTGACGTCTTACATAATTTCTCAATGCAAGACTGATGAGTGATGCACCAAGGGAGCCAAACGTATACATATCTATTTTTTAGTTTTATTTTTATTTTCGACACCAAATAGGCGAAGCCCAAAAACTGGATTCAGTCAATATAAAAATGTACGTAATAGAGAGCAACATTGAGGACAGGACAGAATACAAAAGAACACACAGCAATTAAAAAAACCAGACCGACAAACATCAAATACGTTCAACACTAACATGCTTATCAGCAAGAGATAAAATAACTGTAGACACTTAGAACTAGAAAACAGATCAACATCAAAGCGATATACACTATTTAAAAGATTCACTGCCGCGATAAAAACGAATGCTTTCTGACATTTCCTGGATGATTGGCTATTATGAATAAGTCAGTAGACCTGGGACGCCTCGGAGGGACGTTTAATGAAGCTTGTTGGTAATACAATCGGCCGATTCATTGGCACCCTTGTGAACAAAGCAAAGATCTAAAATTTGACGTCGTATGTAGAGTGGCAAAATATTAAAATAACAACATAAATTATAATAATTATCAGCAATATACTCTAGTCCTTCCTTAAAACAAAGAAACCATTTAAATTTCTTTTGGACCCATTCGATTTTATCAATATCAGAGCATGTCCACTTAATGAAACCAACTAGTTGATGCACTTTTTAATGGACTTGTTGTTGTGGTGGGCGAAACTTCAATTACTAGAGAAAAAAGTCACGCATGCTTAATTGCTTATGGAAGTTATAATTGAAATTAACAATGTTGCGCTAATTTGAAAAGGAGATGACATTACATATTTTGAGATTCAAATTGCTTTTCCAAGTCTTGCACCATCTACCAACTAAATATCTGATTTCGGTAACCTGCAATTTGATTCAGTACTGACGACCCGACAAAATTTCGAATCATCAGCGTAGAGAAATATGTTGGAATGATTGATGGAGATAGGCAGATCGTTGATGTAAAAGATAAAAAAGTGGACCTAATAATGAACCTTGTGGAACTATGGAGTGAACACACATGTCATCATACCTGTGTCCTACGATGACAACCCTCCGTATCCTACCCTCAAGGTATGAGTGAAACCAGGTTACCATGTATGCCATAAAATTGTAGTTTATGAACGAGAAATTTATGATTAACGGAATCAAAACCTTTGGAGAAATCAGTGTAAATGGTATCAGCTAGGGCACCTACTGAAACAATGTCGGTAAGAAAATTTTATTAGGAGACAAGATTGGTGGCTGTTGATCTGCGTAGGAGAAACCGGTGCTGAGAATCAAGCATGGAACACTTTACATGATTTGCTCTTGCCAAAATTTGTAATGCTGAAACACTGGAGAACACTCTTGACATTTCGATTAATGAACATCAAATCTCTTGTGTTCCTTATAAAAATACCTTAGGAGTAACTTTGGACAATGTAATGCCTTGAAGTGATCATATTGATAAGGTAAGCGTTTCACTGAGAAAGAGAATTGGTCTACTTCGACGTTTGTACAAATTTTTTCTACTCCACCTCAGAAAAACGTTGTACTTCGGTTGATACAATCAGCGTTATGCAATTGCTTTGTGGGGAAATACGACAGTCAAGAATTTGACAGAGAAATTGCAGAAGAGAGCGCTCAGAGTTCTTCTCGGTGCTGATTTTATGACTTCAACAGATCTCCTTTTTGAGTTGGCTGATGTTTTATCTACCAAGCAACGTATTTTTTATTTTACCTGTATTTTAACATTTAGATGTCTCATGAATTTAGCGTCATCTTATCTTACAGAAGCAGTCTTTCTACTCAGAAACGTTCATGATTATCACACACGTGCAGCTTCCACATTGAAATTGCTTCTTCCGAAATTCCGTACAGCCAGTGGACAGAGAACGTTTGCTATGCGTGCTGCAGAACACTGGAATTCATTACCAGACACTATAAGATGTAGCACTAATCTCAATATTTTGAAAAGTCTATTGAAACGCTTTTATTGTGGCAAATGTAGAAAAATAACCTTTTTTTATTACTTTTATTCGCATTTGTTTTATTATTTTTAGTGCTTACTGTCTTTTTACATTTTAACTTTTATATTTTGCTATTATTGTCTAGAGGTCCCTATGGAAGATTACAACCTTATTGGGGGTCATTTTCCCGATTTGAATGGGAAATCCTTGATTGTAAATAACTAAAAATAAATAAATAAATAAATAAATAAACACAACGATTTGAAGTACATATGACACGTTTTTATAGCACTGAAGCCGTCTAAAAATACAACGCAGAGAATTTCTCCTCTAGAAATACCACTAGAAAACGTTGTAAATTATCTAAAAACATAAAGATGAGATATTTCCAATTTATAACTACCAAAATAATTTGTGAAGTGTATCATTTTCACAAAGATATTTTGCTACGAATGGTAGGACATATTAGAATTGTACCAGAATTGTTTTGAATAGACATAATTGCAAACGCATTTGATTCATAATTTGGTTTTACTTCACGACTACGACTACTGAATTTTCTATAAGGCATAATCAAACTACTACGCAATACTCTTCGTTTATTTCAACCTACAGAGAAAATGTTTGCTCTGAAACCAAAACGAGGGCGGTCAAGTACTGTCAGTATTATATCACGTCGTATTCCAGGCCTACTACAACAGGTTGCAATTTTTGGAGCTGGGGTCGCTGCACAAAGTATGTGTAAGTACATCCTATGTCTTAAACAGTTCCATCAAGTTAGCGAAAAGTGTCAAGTTGTCAGGCTAGCAGACAATGCAGGCACAGAAAAGAGACCATTACGTCAAGATATAGATTCGTGAAGCAAGCAAGGCGCCGTTACCCCATGGTATGGTAAAGAGCTTCTCGGAAACTGCAAGTTCCAAACGTTCGATGTGACATAAGTCAGCGCAGCTTGACCATAAATCATGAAGTAACATAAACATCCTTCATATAATTTGCCTAGTTTTATTTATAAAATGGTCAAATATATCAGTTGCATAACGTAAAAATGACACAGTATATGGGCGTGACCAATTTGTAGGCTTGCGATTTTCCTCTTTCGTTGTTTAATTCACAAGTCTAATTGGCAAAAGTTAGTAAAGATGTTTTTAATGTTACAGTTTAAAACTCAACAAAAACCGAATTGGTGCAAACGTGTCAAGACTTAGTCTATCATGCTTACAGAAATAACTACAGCAGTGCGTATCAACTTTTACATCTTAGTAACTTTGAAAGCGCTCGAAACACTTTGTTGAAAGGGAATTATGATAACGTTTGTTTCAATATACCCTATTACACAGGATATCATACGAAACTCTTTGTAGGACAGCATATAGAACTGATTATTACCAGGAATACTTTTGTTGTGATGGATTCTACCAAAACGAAGACCAGTGCTTAGGTAAAATAAGTGTACTAAATATACGCACTACATTATAACACAGAGTAAAATAGACAGAGTAGCAACACTTGCATGCCTTTTGTTCCATGGTCGTCTCGGTAGACTATTGGCTTTCATATTAAAATGAGCTTCAAAGGTGTTAAACTTTTTGGAGGCTTTGTTTGTGGTTGATGATATACACGAGATTATGCGAAAAATACGACGAGATGGCATCGTACTGCCAGTCGCGTAGCAACCATAGTAACTTTGTGAGCTCTCAGGCCAGAAACACTGCTTCACGCCAATCAAAACATAACACGCCAGCAGTTTCATAAACATGTCTTTCCTTGACGCACGTGTAAACAGGGTACGACTGACCGTAAACCATTGAGTAAAACCAGACAGTATCGATAAAAGACTTTCAAATTTGGTTCAAACACACTCATTATATATTCATAAAATATGAGAGGAATTTTTAAAACGGTAAAACTCGTTTTCCTGAAGCTCAAAACACTCCCGTTTTCGCCAGCACGTCAATTCTGCTCAGCACCACACGACAACAACAACACAAACTTTGCCGAACATACTTTCGCTTAACAATTGGCGAAAATCCGAAAACTACCGAAGGATTCATGGTCGGCACTGTTCGAAAAGAGAGGCGAGAGCAACCTTAGGCGAGGCGAACATGGATGGGTTACGTAACCGATTCACGCCTTAAACAATACCCGTTGCCACTCTATCTATCTTTCTCTATGATTATAAGCTTTGACGCAGTTTGAAGTTAAGGTTCCAAGACAAGAAATTGACCTTTATAATCTAACAAATTCTCTGATGGTTAATTAGCCCAAACCCCTGTAGATTATATATTTTCTGAAAGCCTAGATATAGGGGAACATCTCGGTTACCATAGCGTCATCATTGTTTACATTACTATCTCATGACAGGTAAGTTGCATAACCTTTCAAAATTCGGTTTTCAAAATATCTGACTCAAACTTGATGGAATGCAAGCTGTAACAACGCTCTTGCAAAGCGTGTCTCAGATTTTTATATCTTGCTTAGTCTTTGTAGCAGAATTGTAAAGAAATCAACTAGGGTTAAATTCACCGCTCTGGCAGATACTCTGGCATAAAAATTGTATAAGAAGGTTTAAAAAATTCTGAGACACACTTTGGAAAATCCTTCGGACAGCATGCACTCGCATGCTACATATCCCAAGTATTGAAACAAAACATAGGAAAAACAGAGGTTATGCAAATTACCTGTCACGTGATAGTTATGTAAACAATGATGACACTATAGTAACAAAAATGTTACCCTATATCTAGGCTTTCCGAAAATATATAATCTACGGAAGTTCTGAGCTTATTAATCACTAGAGAATTGTTAGCTTAAAAAAGTCAATTCTTGTCTTTGGATCTTAAAGGGACAAAGTCGACCATTTTTCATGAATTTTGTTTGATATGAGATACTACTTATATTGATGACATGCCGAAAGATACTGAATGAATGGGAGACCATGCATATATTCTACCCCGGTTTTAAACACGATAAGCGAAACCATCGCCATAATTAATTAATGGTCATGACCATTCATTATCGCGATGCTTTCATTTTAATTTTAATGGTCACCCATTCATTCAGTATCTTTCAACATGTCAAACAATATAAGTAGTATCTTGTATCAATCAAAATTCATGAAAAATGGCCGACTTTGTCCCTTTAAATCGGCCGAGAATGAATTTGAAAGCCATACGTTTATTTCAGTTAGGTGATATCGCCTTTAATTTATTCTGTCAGCGGTCGTCCTGACACCAGTGCAAAATGCGCAACTAACTCTTAGCTATTCTAACAAGTCTTGTTAGCAGTTTTGTTCCCTATGATTACAAAGACATGTGGTACGATAATACAGATCGATCGCCTTCTAAACTTGAATTGACTGAAGTTTTTTTGACATGTGTTCATTTGTTCCACATGTTACAAAACATTATGTATCACTCTTGTTGCTTATTTTTACCATGGACGACATTTTATGATCATTTTCAAAATTACGACTCACCTGACTATGTCAGTGAAGTGCACTTGTGACTTTTGGTGCTATACTCTATCTCCTATTACACAGACCCATGTGAGTCCTATGTCACACTACAGCAGCCTTGGCGGAGTATGTACTTAAAACGTGACCCAATGGAGCCTGCCTACTGTGACGATGGCCTTGACAATGGTTGGTACAGACTGGACAGTGATGCTAGCGGTGATATACCTGGCACATGTGTACAACCATCATTTTGCAGCACTGACATGCCAATATGGCTGAAAGGTGAGAGTATACCTTCTTGACAATGGTTAGGTATGTGACTTATTGAGAGTACCGTTAGTCAATTACAGACCAACAGCTTAGTAAAACTTAATTTCCCACGAAGACATCTGTATACTTCTATCTATCTATCTATCTATTTTTCTATCTATCTATCTATCTATCTATCTATCTATCTATCTATCTATCTATCTATCTATCTATCTATCTATCTATCTATGTGTGTGTGTGTCTATCTATCTATCTTATCATCTATCTATCTATCTATCTATCTATCTATCTATCTATCTATCTATCTATCTATCTATCTATCTATCTAAGATCTAATGCTAAGGTGTTTCATTATATATTGCAGGTAAACTTTAACCTTTGCCACATATTTGCAACTTCATTGAAAGTGTTATGATTATCATAATGAATAATAATCACCACAGATCAATTCTAAAGGTCATTAAGTATACAAATATGTAATAAGCTGAAATGAAAATACTAAATTTTTACTACTGTCATTGTATCAGCACTTTATATAGCAAGTGTAATTTTACGTATGGTCAAGTCCTTCAAGCTATATATGCCAAACTGTGAAAGCTCATTACAAATGCAAATTATAAATTAGCTGACATGAAAATGAGAAATAACCTTTCATATTGTTTTTAACGGGTATAATCATCAATGTACATATAAGCATGTTTTGCCAAGGGACTATCTAGAATTTACTTCAAGGGGGGCCTGGAGGATATTCAGGGGGGCCACCCATTTTCCCAAGAAAAATTAGGGGTGGGGCAGACAAAAATACCACAATCTTTTAGGGGGGGCTACGGAAAAAACACATCAATCAAATATTTGCCCAGAAGTCCTGATCTATAGAATTATGCGTGGCTGTCAAAAATATCTGGTAAAAAATTTAAAAATTTGATAGCTCCTACCTAGAAAAGGGTTTGATTTTCCAATAATTCTGTATGTGCGTCCACAAGATCATGTGCATCAATACGCGCGTCCCGCCGCGCCAGATTGTTGAAATATTGACCATTGCATCCTGTGTAAACAAGAAATTTGCTGTAGTCAAGAAGTGATCTCACTGTGTATGAATCGAATTGTGGGTAGGCTCACACATTGAGTAATGATACTAATACTTTAGACTCCCATTCGTTGTGATTTGTATGATCAAGGATTTCTCAGTGACGGCTGGCAGAAAAGGCCAAAAACCAAATTAACATGTTTTGTTTCCATCATTTTAAAACATGTACATCATGACTATTTTAAAGTTTGTAAAAAATGTGAAATATGCATGCTCTGTCAACTTTGATAAAAATGTACTGCTGACAAAATGTGAACTTTGATGTATCCAGGGTTATCTGCATTTATGAACATTGAATTGTGAATTGAACTAGCAGAAATATAACATAAACATTATATGAATTCATGTTATGGATAAGGTGTGCTGTTCAACAAAGGTTCTGAAATATTCCTCAGGATTGTTGCTTTCAGTGTCAACCACTTTGTTTTATGGCAACCAAATTTGAGAAAAAGACAAAAGAAAACACTAGTTGGGTTTACCCAATTTTCACCGTAAGTCAACAAGTTATTCAGCATCATCTGATAAAAATATATGCTGGAATCGTGAATGTAACATCTCACTTTCCATAAATATCTAGAGACCTGCAAATTGTGTCCCATTAAACTTCAAAGATAGATATCACTTTGCTGATTATGTGCTCCGACAATTTCTAACTGAATTATGTGCTTGTCATTGTGTATCATGTGTATCAGCGAGAAAATCTACGTTGTAGTTATTATGTTTATTTACACAATTTGCACAGTGAAAAGTACAGTCTGAGAGAGGATTTGCATAGTACCCCAGAATGAAAGTATAAAATGATTGGTTTTGCCTTGCAATAAGATAAATAGTTATAGGTTTTGTGCAAATAGTGATTTTTCTTTGGCATAAGGTAGAAGACTACCCAGGGCTATGCAAAATTAGTCATTGCATAGGATTGCATGCATGTAGAAATGTCAGAAAACATACCAGGAATATTGTCAATTTCATAAAACTTTCACAAATGATCCACTAGAAGGTGCTTTTTTGAAAAATATAAAACAAATACCATGTTACTGTGCTTGATTTTTAAAGAGAGTCATAATTTTATGTTTTTCTTTGAAAAATCAAATGTGCTGACTAAGCATTTTTTCACAATTTTTATTACATTAAATAAGGTGGCATCTTTGTTATTGGATGAGTAACTTCATACATGATGTTTATATCGGAAATACTACATGTAGACAATACTTAAGAATCAAGAGTGTAATGAAATAATATTTTTATCTACCATGGCAATTGTTTTCTTCAACAAGTCAAATTTGCAATAAAGTCATGTGTAGAGCTCAAAATCACGGGATAATGGATAATTGAATGTAAACTATCTCAAAAATTAGATTGGGCTTCAACATAAGTGATTTCTAGAATATGACAATATTCTGGTATTGGGTATTCCCTCCCTTAAAAGTCTGTACCTGCCACAGTCAAACATTTTCTAAGTTTTTAAATTCATTTCCACCTATGGGAGAGTACTTCTGAAAACAGTGAGACAACTTGTCTAGTCAGTGAACACACCCTGCTTTATATAATTATCATTAGTGACATAGTATATAATTTCTTCCTCTGAGTACTTGCTACGAGTATGTAATGTTAAAACAAATTAGCAACATTTACAACCAACATGTTTATATAGACCATTGATATAACAACATCTGGGACAAAGTTATCGTCAAAATAATCAAGGAATGGTTCATAAAACGGATAATTTATAGGGGACAAAACGAAAGAAGTATTCATGTTTCACAATTAACTTTTCTCCAGAAATTTACAACCTGATGAAAAGTCGAGAAATCAGCAGGTTTTTCAGCGCATCTGGTCGTCTCTTACATTCCAGATTTAAAAGACCCCGCGTTAGATTGAGTCACGTGGGCGCATTTCAAATCGAACCAATAGCAGAGCCCGTACTGAACGAATGGGCCCAGCGTGAAAACCCGAAAGTAACGTAAGTTTCTCACGTCTTTGGAAAGAACACTGTCTGCGTGCGTCTGCATACGAAATTCTGGTAGCTTTAACAATTCCAGTTCACACATAGTGAGAGAAAGGTCTTTCCAAAGACGTGAGAAACTTACGTTACTTCCGGGTTTTCACGCTGGGCCCATTCGTTCAGTACGGGCTCTGCAATTGGTTCGATTTGAAATGCGCCCACGTGAGTTAATCTAACGCGGGGTCTTTTAAATCTGGAATGTAAGAGACGACCAGATGCGCTGAAAAACCTGCTGATTTCTCGACTTTTCATCGGTAAGAGGTGAAAATGTTTGAGTATGATTGAGAAGGACTAATGTGCTTTGACCCTACGTTGAATTTTACCGCTTTCGATGCTTGCTAGGTGCATTTTTGGCGATGGTAAAAAAAGTGTGTGGCAATGAAGTGACATCCCTTGGGTAAAGTTAGGCTGTATTGAATTTTGCAGTGCATATGTATAGTTAGGCTGTATTGAATTTTGCAGCGCATACTTTGTTCTTTTCTGGAAATACTATGAACAACGACAACAATAACAACAACAACAACAACAAATTTACTGAGTCCAAATATATTTTATTTTTCTTCACTTTTATATATTTAATCATCATCATCATCATTATCGGAGATTGAGGACCCTTAGTATGGTAATAGTTGCGCAAGCGGTTTACTAACTACGCATTCGCAGGTTCTCTACGCAATAGGACTACAAGTAACGGGAAGTGCAATCATGGGCGCCGCCATGTTTTTTGAGCGCTTGTAAAGAAACAAATACGAAACGTGCAACGTATTATATTTTTACACGCCATTTATAAAATATATCACTGCCATTAGCTAGTAAATATTATTCTCCATCTCGTCATTGATACAAGATATCGTTATCATCATTCTTTAAAGATAGAAAAAGAGAGAAAACTGTCCTGCGTATGAACGAGGACAAAGGCTAAGAATGCTGGGAATTATCATTAGAGCGCCCTCTCTGTCATAGATTGCCAGTTTTTAGTCGCGACGCTGGTTTTCAGCTTGCAACTGGAAGTTGGGTAGTACAATTGAATTGGGTAGTACATGTCGCTATTGCAACGAGAAAGGTGTACAATACGTCCCTCAATAAATACATTGGGTTGTTACCATTGAAAAATTGTCAATTTATGTCCAACTTCGTGACAAATAAAACAGAAAATCTATGCCTGTCTGATAGCGTGTGTGAACTGTTTTCATCAGAGGGTAAACTGGGTGTTTGAATTTATTGTTTACGCAATGCGTAGTGGTCCTACTAATTTTTCTAGTAAGTAACAATTAATTCTCTTTTTTCTTTCTTATCACTAATCGTGAATCAATACTATTATTGACCATGTTAGCGTCAATTATTCATCGTCAGACGGAAATAAAAAGACCATTTTCCAGTTTTTCTTATTTTTGAAAACACTTGTACATCATCATCTTCTGAGTCAAGTCATTCCCTCTCAAGAGATTTCTCAAATTTTAAGAAAAATGATTTCATAAGGGACCTTGAAATGGAATCTTGGGATGACGTTTTTTGCCATGAGGATGTTAATTCTGCATATCAATGTTTCTGTGTCAAATTTTGTAGCATCATTTCAAAACATGCACCACTCAAGCCCATGGGTAAAAATAAGAAAAGTAAGAACAAACCCTGGATTACAAGGGAAATTCGTAAGTCAATAGGTATGAAACACAAATTGATGTCAAGTTAATTAAGAATAAGTTTAAAGAACCTTTCTTGAGTAATTATAAGAAATATAGAAATACTTTGACAAATATTTTAAGGAGAGCCAAAAAGTGTTATTATGCAAATCTTCTAATGGTAAATAAGAGTAACACGAAAGAAATGTGGGGGGTTATCAATGATATTTTGGGCAAACAGACTTGTAAGAAACTTAAAGTACCAAATCAAATCACCGATAATTCTGGATGTCATACAGTAACATCTTCACAGTTGAATGATATAGCAGAACATTTTAATAATTTCTTTGTTCAAATTGGTGAAAATCTTGCCAGTAAAATAGATGTTACTGCTGACTCAAACTTCACTTCTAATATGCACAGTCCAGTTCAGCTTTCCTTTTTTTATCCTGTAACTGAAAGTGATGTTGTCAATACTGTTGCATCTCTTGATATCCACAAGGCGACTGGTCATGACTACATAAGTGTGAGACTTGTAAAAGATGCAATTTCTGTAATTTCCAAACCACTCTGTCATATCATAAATTTGTCATTTTCAACGGGTGAATTCCCAAATGATTTAAAAGTTGCAAGGGTGATTCCAATTTACAAAAAAGGTGATGCAGATGATGTGAGTAATTACAGACCGGTTTCAATATTACCAGTGTTCAGCAAAATTTTTGAAAAAATTGTTAACAAACAGATGCTTTACTTTTTGATCAGAATAACGTTTTATATGAACACCAATATGGTTTTCGGAAAAATTACAGCACAAAATAATTATCGTTAGTTAACTTGTCTCAACATCTTTGGAAGAAATCGACAAAGGTAATATTACAACTGGTATTTTTATAGACTTTTCAAAAGCCTTTGACACCATAAATCATGATATTTTGCTGTCTAAGTTAGAGTACTATGGTGTCAGAGGCTTACCTTTGCGATGGATACAAAATTACTTGTCCTCCAGAAGTCAGTTTGTCAGCATCGATGGCGTACATTCTCGTAAAAACATATTTCTTGTGGCGTTCCCCAAGGATCGATCCTAGGGCCTACTTTATTTCTTATTTATATTAATGATTTTCCTTGTTCATCTGATGTTCTTGATTTTAGACTGTACGCCGATGATTCAAATCTTTTTCACACCATACAAAAATCCTGTAAACTTGATTTGAATGTGGTTACTAACAATTTATCTGCTGTGACCGATTGGTGCGATGCTAACAGGCTGACTATAAACTCTAAAAAGACTAAATATGCAATTATAAAAAGTAATAGAAAAGATTGTATATGTGAAGGTTCACTAAGAATGAAAAATGAAATTTTAGAAAGAGTAGACAGTGCATCTTTTGTAGGGGTAACTATAGACAGTAATTTATCATGGAAACATCACATTGTACAAGTAAGAATGAAAATCAGTAAGTTAACAGGTGTGTTCCTGAAATTACGTCATGTAGTACCGCTATTTACACTTGTATTGTTATACAATTCCTTTGTTTTACCCCACATAATGTATGGCCTTGAAGTGTGGGGAAATACTTATCCTACTTATTTGAATGATATTTTCCTGGTTCAGAAAAAGATGGTCCGTATAATGACCTTCAGCGATTATAACGCAAACTCGTCCCCACTTTTTAAGAAACTTGGTATTTTAGATGTTTTCAAGCAACATAAACTACAGCTTGCAATTTTTGTACATGATGTTTTAAACCACAGACTACCAGATACTTTTAAAGACTTTTTGTCCCGATTCAACATAGATATAGTACAAGACAAAGTGTTCGTAACGATCTAGCCATACCAAAAATTAGACATAAGGCAGGTGAATTTACTGTAAAATATGCTGCAACGAAAGTCTGGAATGCTATACCCATTGAAATAAGAGAAATACACAATAGATATCGCTTTAAAGTGGAATACAAAAATTATCTTCAGAATAGTCTCACTGGTCATTGATGTACATTAATCCTTGGTTTTTATTTTCATAAATTCCCTTTGTGTGAATTTGAAACTTGGAAACGGTTTCTTTTATCAAGTTTATGCTGTGTATCTTTTTTGTCTTCCTGAGAGCTTTCACGCCTCCATAGTTACTGCTGCAAATTTTTGATCCGCATTTTCCATGTAATTCATTGATAAATTTCAGCCCATACAGTGAATGTGTCAAATAACCAGGTATTCGGGAGTGACCCGATTAGTTGCAAGACAACTATTTTTCACTCTCGTTTTTCCTACACATATCAACACTTTCTCCATGTAACTGTCTTTGTGAGTGTGCTTTTTCACACATTTTCGAAAAGGAAATAAACCATTATTATTATTATTAAATAAAATTTCTAATCTTAACTTCTGGCGCGACTCCAAGGGCTTAGCCCTATGTAATATTAAATATGTCCACAACATGCAATTGTATTGAGCATCCCACTTTAAACTCTTCCACCTCGTCAGCATTGACATCTTTCACGCTGTTTATTCCTTATTTTAAGTACTAATGATCTTTTTCTAGTGTCTGTTTACGTTCAGAATGATATTATTACCCTATACTTTTTTGTAATCATGTCACATTTAAAACGAGCTTTGACAATTGCCTCCTGCAGATTCTCGACCGACAGTTGATGAACTGATCGCACCTAAAGAAGTCTGTGTCACTACAAATAATGACACATGTTGTGGAGAAAGTTGGAACGTTGATGCCAAAAACTGCTCCGAGTTTAACGTGTACTCACTGGTTCGACCGCCAAGATGCAACATGGTCTATTGTGAAGGTATCTGCCCAAATATCGTGTAGGGTCTTTTATTCTCGAAATAATCGTCACAGCTGCATGCTAAGGTTGTATGAATCCATATGGGTTTTGTTACAAACAAGAGATAAATAAACGCGTGAAAGTATTGATAAAATGTATCAATGCGTTGCACCATGTGACGTTTCCAAGTTGCGCGAGGACATTAAGTCACTTTGTTACGTAATACTAAGAAAGACGATCACTGATCATCGCGCGAATTCTTATAATTTTACGAAAAAGCTACTTAAAACCTACATTCTAGTATTTTGAATTCAAAATGACTGTTCTACTTTGAGGAAAAATATTTCGGTCATAGTATATGTGGAAATATTTACATATTATATTGAAAAGTCTAACGTCCTAATAATATGACATGCTATATGGTTACGTACATATTTTTATCGTATTTAAAGGTCATATACACTGTAGGGCAAAATACCATTGACAAAAAACCCCGAGACATAAGCTTTTAAGGGCTAACGATATGACTTATTTCACTTACAGGAGAGGAAATGATTTGTGGTAAAAACGAAGAAAACGAAGAAGAATGTGTTGGTAAATATAATGTTAGGATAAAGAATAAATGACAAAAAGAAGCGGTACAAAATTTAGGGAAAATATAGATGTATCTAGATAACTGACAAACTTTATAATATGATATTACCGGTTTGCAAACGTTAAATAAGTAGTTTTATCATCAACACGATTGGAATTAATTTGGGATAATTGGATGGTGAAGTAATGTCGAGTTAATCTACAAACGTTATCTCATCTGCTTTTCTTTTTATATTACACACTTGTTTCTATGAGTACTTTGCGATATTGCAACATTCAGTTATATGGCACCTAATACTTTTGAGAAATTTGCAAAATATGAAAATCCAATTATCCCAAATGAGTTCCAATCGTGTTCATCATTCTGACAACGCCATGAAGGATATAGTCTGACGTGTACGAAAGAGCTTAATCATTACTCGTGCTCTGTTATAACAACACCATACGTTAACCGTAAGGTATACTGGTGAACAAAGTCTTGTCTATCGAGCAGAATACATGAATTGTGAAATGTATATGGAGAGAAAGAATCTCACTTCGTCAATCAAACGTACAGCGCAAGAAGCACAGAAAGTGGATATATGCTACAGACAATATGCCATTGACATCGACTTTGCATGCCTTGAAACACTTATCAACACACTTTCACATATACCACCTTTTAAGTACAGCTGATTACGAGACACAATGTTTTCATGAAATGCTAGTTAATATTCTTTTCAGAGATGTTTCCCATAATGCAGGGCCCTCCCGTACTCGAAGGGCCAGTCTTAACCCAGGGACGGTTCCATTTCAAGTGCACAGTGGATTTTGTAGATCAACATGACCATGCGGCCAGGTTCGAAGTTGATTGGCTGTTTGATGGACGCACCCATGACGACATAGAGTCAGTCATTCTTCACATTAATTCTGAATCTTTGTCGACCACGCTACCGGGAGACGTGTTGTCGTACAAGGAAGGTAGACTTGGAGTTATGGTAAGTGATGAATTCATAAACCACACCTGGGCCAGTCGGAGTGAACAGTGTATTTCTACAACCTTGTTCTCGAGAAATCGATTAGATCATTTCGTAGTTCTCACGAGAACCTCGTGTATCTCTGAAAAATACAAAGAATTAATTCTTCACACCTATAATATTTTACATTCTGTCTTGTGTAAAATCGATGTGATATTTTCCTTTAAAACAAGTCTCAAAACTTTACTGTGCAAATGAGTTGTTTTATCAGACAATATGCTTTTATAATTATGTAAATAGATGCACGAGTCCTTTTAATTAGAAACGTGGCGAGAAGGCGCAACCGACGGAAATTGTGCTCTTGAGAAACGGAATTCGTATTGAAGCAACGGTGGTTTTAAATTTTACCACATCAATTCATATTCCACAGGTTGGATGTCGAGTCCGTTCCTTTTACGAGAATCTCCACAAAAGCCATTGGTACACAAGTGAGAACTATTTTGCTGGAATCAAGGTAACGTTTACATAGTCACGTATCCCTAGTCAGTTTCGAAAACGTGAGGTTATTAGAAGGATGATTCGTGTCTTATGTTTAATTTGTGTTTAATAAAGATATATAGCAAAATACAGCACGACCCGATAGTCGATAAATCGATTACAATAAATATCGTAAAAGATAAAGTGTAAGCTCCTACAACATATTCGTTATTTCCCCACAGGTCAACACAAGTGACCCATTGTTACTGAGCGAGTCCGATGGAAGTGGAACGACGGTACCAATTTGGTCAACAATCCCAATTCTCTGTGAAGATTTGACATACCAGACGGCCTGTCACATTAATATATTGGCTGGGACTCAGAGTATGGTTAAAACAAAATGCTAATAATTAGAGGTTACCTAAAAAATAATGTCCCCTCTTGGCCCTTGATGGAAGAAAACGAACTTTGCACAACATAATGTAAAAGGCGAAGCCGAGTAAATTACGGAGTGCAAAGTTGCTTGAGTCCATTATCGGCCGGGAAGGGGTACATTATTGCTATTATTTTATAATTTTGGCTATACCAGTGAATTTGTAGATGTAAGAAACATCTTCAGCCACAATGCTAGATAATCGGATATGGTATCAGCAATAATCTTGGGAATGGTGTCACAAAATTCACTGGTATTGATAAAGCTATAAAAAATAAAATAAAGTCCATGTTGTCACGAAAGACTACAGACAACATAAACGTTCACTTTCGCTTACAGCCATTATAGTTGATCTACCGGAAATCAATGTAGTTTATGCCTTATATCAACATAAGTATTATATATTTTAGCATTTCACTGTTCAAATTTCAAGGACGGAAATAGTTACAATTATTTCATAGTAAATATTGTTTAGGCCAAACAAAAAAATATGTGCTGTTCCGATTACCCGACCTACCCCAATTTTAACCCCCCGACCCTAGACTTTTTAGAGCCTCGTAAACCCGGAAGTAACAATAAAGATATGAAAAAACGTGAAACGCACGAAATCACGCGAGAACTATGACAAATCGCGCGAATCACGCGAGAACTAATACGTCATTCTTATAGAAGTGATGCCAGACGCTCATGAAAGCTTGCGACATGAGCACACTGAACCGTGACGGTTTCCGGTTTTCAAACTGCTGTATCTCAAAAAGTATTAGAATTTTCGATAAAAAAAACTTCCAAGTCAACTGCTCGTTCTACCATGGGATTATTTTTTGAAAATAAAGAAAAAAATATCGTGTCATTTTAGCGCTCAAAATCAAGCATTATTTTTCGCCATACAGCGTGCCGTACTACGGCACGCACATTTCTCAGGCCACTACTTCCTATGTTAGAATGGAGTGGCTCGTTACAGTATGTTGTTCAGTGCCTAAACGGCGTTTTGTAGGTAGGTTTTCGCTAAAATGCAGGGACAATTTTCAGTGATCGGAGTTAGTATACCAAAACAGCAACTGTTATATTAAATTTGTGGAAAGTTTGAAGCATTTTCATGGCCGTTTTTTGATGTAATCTTTCATTTACATTCTTGTTGTCATTTCCGAACCGCGCCATGCACAGCGCGGCCATATTATGCAGGCCAAGTGAAAACCCGGAAGTGTTTTGTGATAGTGAATCGAGCAAAATTTTGGTCAATTTTACTTTTTATAGTCATTCTATCATTAAAATATAAACCCGTACACCAAAAACTGTGTGTTAAGGTCAGTTCTGAGTAGTTTCAAAATCTGTGCGTTCGGAATTTACCGTGAATTTTGCCGTACGTACGTACTTCGTTGAACAGCCCCTAACTGCCAACGCTACAATCAGCTGTTTTCAAACGTTAACCCTGGTATTTTTGCGAACATTAAACTGTGTTCATTTTTCATCTGTTGATGTTACACAAAATTTACAAAATGATATTTGACAACAGAAATGAATACTCTTTCAATGATGCATGGGAATAAAGTCAGCATGCCATGGTTATTATTATAAATGTATGTAAACAACCTTTATTTTGAAACAGCATTAACGTAAACTGGGGAAAATGACAGACATGGGGTAGTGCAGGAATCGGAATTGATAAACAAGACAAGTTGAAAGACGGGCAAATGAAGAGAGAATGAAAATCTAAGGAAAGGAAAGGAAAAAATCATAACCCTGACTCTAGATTTCAATGCTAAAGGAAAATTGAGTACAACAAGATGACAGCTTTTTAGGGGGGAGTAATATTCTTGTGTAAAAAAGGACAGCTCCAGGGGGATTATTCTGTACTGTGAGTTGATCAGTTGAACAATGACTTATTTTATTCATATTCCTATGATTTTTCGTTTTTTGAATATCAGAATTTCTCAAATGTAACATTAAAAAAATTTACAGATCTAAAATATATTTATTCTTTTTTGTTATTACTACTCAAGTTTAACTGTCCAAAATTTGACAGAGCTGGCTTAAAAACTCTGAAAGTTACAGTAGTTTGAAAATGGCGAAAAATAGCATTTTGACTGGTAGTATACACGGTGCCGTCCAATTTTCAACTCTGTCTCACAAAATTTTTGGCATTTTCAAGTCTCTGTGTAAAGAAAACAAAAGCTCCTTATACCGTACTCTTACAATATATTGCACAAAAAGTATTTTAAAGCAGATTAGTTAGAGAATTAATGTTATTATACAACTATATTTTTTCATAGGGATACCCACAAAATGACTCTTAGCCATATGTTGAAATTTTTTGACCATTTGTCAAAAAAATCGAGCATATTTTAATTCTAAAAAAATCATAACCCAGGAAGTAGACAAGATAGAACTATCATTCAAACAGTTTTTTGAATCCTGAGACAAGATCTTCAAGAAAACATACAATTCAAGTAAGTTTAACCAAGAACAAAAAAGGGCCTGGTATCCCTACTTAAAGCAGGCCTCGTCTCAAACAAAATTGCGATCATGGCGAAGAAAGGTCGATTTTGTCTTCTGTTAAACAGAACCGAACATTCGAAGAAATTTTGGAGGAACACCATCCAGGTTTTTCTGAATGTGAAATGTACTCTATTCGAGTTGAATGTGCCAGTGATGCTGCTGGGCCGTGGTTGGAAGTACAGCAGACAAATATACAGGTTGGCGAGGCTACAAACAACTTGAACATAAAGTATGTGCGTTTTTCTTGCGAGTGACTGCAAAAAGCTGAGGATTTACCTTTGGATAAATAGTTCACTTTCCTGTCAAAGAATTGTTATTCAGCCATATCAATTTCCATGGCAGTCTAATAAACCACACACTTCAATTCTACTGATGAATATTTTATTTTAATATATACCGTATTTAATTTGAGTGCGTTTCATGAGGAAATTGTTCACTGGTAGTTTGTTTGAACGCGTACAAAATGCACATTGAGAAATAAAAAAAAATGAAAAAAAAAATTTCCCTACCTACCTACCCTATTTTTGAAAACCATGTAATCGGAACGCACATATTTTTTATTTGGCCTAATGAAATACCCTTCAACAGCACCCTATCATTTCACCTTACACTTTGGCGGGTAAAACAGGCTGCATATATACACATAACATACCGTCATTATCTATCACAAGTGAAAGCTTATGCAGTAGAAGGGAAAGCTTAAGCCCTTAGAACTGGTTTGAACTAATCTAAGCTGGTCAGACATCTCAGAGCGATACTTTCACTCTAATCGCACAGTTTGTGTAAAGCAAAAAGAGAGAAAATATGAGGTTTCCCAGGAATCAAAAGTTCTCATCAAACTTACTTTCAGACGAAGACCTTGGCACAGAATACTTCCATGAAGAATTATCTTTCGATCGCTGCGTTATGCAAATAAGACCACGTGACTGGAATGAAACGACGAAGCGAGCAGCAAGTCAGTTAACGATGGTTGCGAGACGTGACTTCATGGACGATGGAATCCGTAACGTGACCATCAGCAGTACAGTACTTCCTGTACACTGTGTCAACAGTACCTACTTATCAATATTTGACGACTATGAAATTGATCCCATAAAGGTCGGTCATGTGACTTTATATTTTCTGATTTACAAGGCGCCAGACAAATTTTTAAGAAGATAAAGATGTTTTACTTGCTTTCTGTGTTTACAAACGACAGTACTTGACTTCAAGACGATACCATAGTCCTATCGTTAAAAAATGGGCCTTAAAATATACTGATTGTAGACACACGCTGAGAATGCATAGACTGTGCTGATTTAATTTGATTTAATTTGATTTAATTTGAATAATATGTCTTGTATAGGTCTCAGTCATCGGCGTGGATCACAAACGTTGCTCTTCTTTTGGTGACCCACATTACAGAACTTTCGATGGGTAAGGCGACCTCTCGCTTTGTTATTTTCGATGTAGAAAATGTCATGCACTAGAATATATATCAGCATGACTTGAAATGATCAGCATATGGTACCAAATATCACGTCAGTCAAGTGTTTTCCATCAACTTGCTTAAAGTTAATCATTGAAATATGTTTTACATACGTTGCTAATGTCTCCTACTTGTGGTTGAACTTTGACTTGTGGCACACACATAAACTGTATATCTTCACAACTGACCTTTGATTTGATTGTAGACTTTGGTATTCAATGTTAAAAACTGGGTACTATGTGTTTGCAAGAGGAACAACTGACGAAGGCAGGATACTAGAGGTAAGCCCTGGAAGTGAAACACCAATTACCTGTTTTGCAATCTTAAAACAGGAACTTAAATTTGTACCTCCTAAATCTAAGTTTTTATACTGCAAAGCTGGAACATTGTCGGATTCATCTTTAATCAGATGCCATTACGATTATGACAACACGCGTTCGGCTTGATTCTCTAACTTTCCCGTTGTGCTGAACACTTTGTCTCTAAAAATTAAACAGTCGATCAATCAATCAATGAACCGATCAAATAGTAAACGAAAGTATAGCTTCAATTCGTAGCATCATCGAGATGTTTAAACTTAGCATTCTGACGTGATAGACACACCGAGAGGATACTGAGTGTTAAGTCAATTAAACAATCAACGTATAAGTCTCTACAAAATACAATGCAATTCTCATGAAAATTTAACTCACAGATGGACTTCTAGGTGTGACTTACATTCAATAGCGTAATTAGATAATAACAATGGCTTTCACACACTCATCGCTGACCTGTATTTTTTGTTGAAATGTTCACATTGCTCTTTTTCTCAAAGTTGACCTCTCATGCCCCATGATACACTGGCATTTTAGGTACAGACAGCGGCTACAGACTGCGCTGAGGTTTCTTGTAACTGTGCCGTGGCGATCCGTGAGAATAATGACCTTGTCATTATGGACATCTGTAACAGAGACAGTTTGAGAATATCAGTTCCGAGGAAGAACCTGTCACCTAGTACTGCCATCCATCAGCAGTATGGAAACAAACATTATGTAAGTATATTAATATTGACGTCAAAGGCGAAAAAAATCATCAGAGTATTGAGAATAAAAATGTTAAAATTAAATCATATAGAAATATTTCAAAATTATCCCTCAACGGTATTCGAAGCAAAGTATTCACACGAGTACTTTCATGTTGCATATACAAACAACATACAGAGATTGCATAGTTAGTTATTTAACTATGCACGGTTTTCATCATCCGCTTTATTCCTAAACGAAATTGATTATCTGCTCACAGCTGTCATAGAAGAACGAAATACAAACACCATGTAAATGAGCAATGTCACAAACACTGTTATGAGAACCATTTATTTACCAGTGCTGTTTTATATTGTTTACATCCATAGCTTCCATGTACCTTACGTTTGTAATAAACATTAGAATATCGTTCTTTGAGTATTCTAATTGCCGCGGCTTTCCCCTCAGGTGTATATGTACTCTGGTGTCACACTGGAAGTACAGCTGGTCAGCAGTGCGCAGGGCAAGTGGCTAGATGTCTTTGTCGTCCTTCCTTCCGATTATACCGGACGCACGATGGCGCTGTGCGGAGATGGAGACGATGACGACACTAATGACTTCACAAAGAGGAACGGTGAAATCACAGAAGATCTGGACGACTTTGCTGAGTCATGGAGGTATGCACTACGTCACTGATGACGTAAAAGAAAAATTACGATAATCAGAGGTACAAGTTTAGTTGCAAGAGAATACGGTTGACTGCAATTCTACTTTTACAACTCAATTTTACGCAAAATACATCCTAAACTGACTGCCATTACTACCCTTTATAGATCCCGCAGTCCTCAAAGTTTATCCACTTTTTAGAGACATAGTAGATAGGCAAACCAAGAATTTTAATCGAGCGAATGAAAATTTAAAAGAATGAGATATAAATCATCGGGTTATAGGTTACAACTGTTGCAGGATATAATCAAAATGTACGTAATCGACAAAGTTGACAACGATCGAAAGTTAGATAAACCCTACGAATTGTCAGCTGTATGGTGCACGACAAGTGTAGAAGGCCAGTTAGCCTATGAAGCAAATTTCGGGGTTTTTTTATAGTTTTGTTTCTAAAGTATTGGAAAATTTTGTAATTTTTTTTCCTTTATCTAGTATTTTTTTTCTATTGATGATTTCTGTGATAAGTGTAAGTGTGTCTGTGGTAAACGATTTATCTTACTCAAGTTGTATATCCTGTTGTTAACAACAAGGAACGCAAAAAGTGCTTCATTCCTAAAAGTGGTTTCCCTCGTGTAGGTGTTGCCTTAGCTGATCTGAAGCTATATCCGTATCGCACCATTTCTGGAAAATAGATCCTACAAACTAAGACTTACTAACTGAGTTTTAGTATGATAAAAACACTATTTGTGCTTTTTTAGAGTTTCCGAGGATGAAAATTTATTCTTGGAACACGACCAGCTTTCAAGGATACCAGAAAGCAATGCAATGTACTGCAACTGTCCAACTGGGATAGACAGCTCCAGAATTTGCTGTGGGTACGGACTGCACACCGACCAATCAAGACACGGTACGGACGTGACGCAACTTTACGCAATCGGGACCACAGATCACGGTGAAGAATCTTGCTATGGTCCTCTACGCAGAAATTTTGTCAATTACGCAGACTATCCTCAGTGTATCGAGAAAACAGATTTTGAAAATATCGGAGAAGATCACGTGGAAATAGGAAATATCGAGTTTGATTTTGATTCCGAATTTCAACCAAACATCCCCGAGTGGCCGACACAAAGTGGCATAACAGAGGAAATGGCACGCGAGTTTTGTGGACGTTTTTTCAACTCTACCTCGATTTTCAATGAATGCATTCGATTGACAAACCTTGAAACTCAGAAGTACAAAGATACATGCATTACTGACATACAGGTGAAGAATTTTCCTGGCATTCGTCTTCTTTATTTTATGGCGTTGCTGTTCCTCATTCTTGACTTTTTCATTCAATCAGCTTTTACTCAAGAAAACGCCCTTCATCAACTATTATATATGTAAGCAATAAAGCACCCCTTGCGATGGTATGCTAAGAGATTTTGACCATATATGAAGTGAACTGGTCAAAATCTCGTGGTACACCGTCGCCGGGTGTGCTTTAATGCTATTATATCATTGCAGTATATTAAAATTCTGGGACATGAAATGTCAAAAAGGGATTTTTGAACCTGCCGAGAGTTCGCGCGTGTGCCAACCGTGGTATTTCGCAAATATACCACGGTTCTTTTGCAGTCTCGACCAATCAGATCGCTGCATTTGCACCATTAATATACTGGTATAATCTAATACGTTTTAGCAAGCAATGAGGTTTTATCAAAAGCCTGAAATACGTGGGCAGACGACAGCTAAAGTAACGTCTGCCTCTGAAGTGAATTGATAAAGATATGTTTAACTCCCTCTCTTTAATTTTAGGTTTGGCCAATGTCGTTTTTGCCAATCGTTTAAGTTTGATAAACAGGAAAACTATAATGCAAAATAACACTATAACATTATATTTACTTTAGCCAGTGACCAATTTACCGGTAGAACAGTATCTTTTCATTTGTTTTATCAAATTTTCTCCGTGATGACATAGGACAAAATAAAAAGCGAAACCAAAATATATGTATGGGTGCCATTAAAACAATTTTTTACCTCTCTTTTATTCTGTACGGTGACTCGGCTCATCTTATGGAAAGGAGGCCGCCGTCATTGTATATTTTGAAGGAAACAAATTTGTTAATGTTCCTTCCTAGCCTGTTCCTTCAATTGACATCCTCGCGTGTCTTTCAGGCGATGGATACCCTCGACTTTGCGCCCTCTACGGCGGCAGCATTCCAATTTGATTGCATGGATCTCGTGCTCCGTAACATCTCTCTGTACGAAGACGACGGCCACGGAAACAAAGTACCGCCACAAGAACTATTAGCCATGCTCTGTCCAAACGATTGCAGCAAACATGGCGAATGTATCGACAACATCTGTGTCTGTGACAAAGGTTTCACTGGGAGTGACTGCTCCCATGAGGAAGGACAGCCAATACATCTGAGCAACCTCAAACACGACGCCCTCTGTGACTTACAATCAAGACCGTGTGAGACAGCGTTTGGTGTCGGAGAGAATTTCGTCGAATCAGAACGACTTATGTGTAAAGTCAAGCTCACGAGTCAGGTGCAAGGCGTAATACAGTATTATTTTCTTTGACTATAGGCAAATATCATACGAACGTTCAGTTTTTAAAATGATAGATTTAATGAGCTTTGTTGAAAAGACCAAATCAGATCTTGTAAGTTAATCTAGAGTACGTATTCCGTACTTTAGGTCACAGTGTCACAGGAAAGGCCTCAATGACACTTTCCGTTGCAAGGTTGAATATGGCAAAAATACGAACAATCGAATTTCTGCACATCCCTAATGTACGGCTACACCTTACAATTAGGCTGTGATTTTTTGTATAACAATGCAACATCTACCTTGCTGACTTGATCTTCTTTTCAGAACAATCACATCTCGGTGTATAACACTGAAGCATATCTCATAAGCTCAACGGAAATCGCATGCCCTCTGAGGCACACGGGTATCAACACATATCCCGCAACAGTCACCAACAACGAACTGCCAGTAGAATACTCCGATATTTCCGTCAGCTTGGATGGCGTAACATTCAGCAACGAACTGCTATTCACTGTCTTCGATTCGGTGTGTGTAGAATGTAGGGAAAGTGGTAACTGCGACAAGAAGGTGAGCGAAACTTGTCCTAAACGTCACCATAGTAGTAGTCAGTGTGACAATTTACCTAATATGGATACCACGATAGTAATAGTGTTTCGAGACTGCCATATTTTCTGATGTCAAAGTGTATACGTTTTGATACTTCAAAATTGGTAGATAAAATACTTTCATATGAAGGTAATATGCGCCTCGAAAGTGAAATATTTAAACTTAAGGAATATTTCAACCATTTTCTTTCAAAACCGAGAGTGAAAATCGGGGGTCACCGTGCAAATTTTGGTACTGGAGAAACAACTAAGCCAATTAAAATTCAAAATGGCCGCCATGGCTGTGTTAACTCTATGGAGAAAAAGAAAATTTGCGAATTTCGAAAAACTAAGCCGGTGAAAAGTTTTCTTACACCAAGAGCTTTAAAATGAGCCCCCACTGGTATATCAGAAAAGAATTGTAAAAGTTTGAGAGTCCGAATATCTGTCCCCGAGGCGCGTTCTACCTTAATTGTAAATCTTGTAGGCAATTGCATTTTTTCTTCAAATAATATGCGATGTAACACCAGTTTGATTATTAACAATAGTAAAAACACAGCATTCATGCAGCTCTGTTTGTTATCATTGATGTTGACCATCACGTGACTATTCATGCCTGTCGTAACGCAAGAGGCTCTACCACATCCTGTTAAGTTAGCAGACAGTAGACCTTGTTAAGTTTGCATGGCTGGACCGTCTCACAACTTGGGTCAAACACCTTACTTGTATAGCTTTGAAAACGACACGAAGTCATCATATTTAGTCAAAGAATAGACATCTATACCGCTATGATACAAAACTCCTTATTTGTTTAGTATATCGGATATCAAAATATAGCCAGGCCTAGAATTCGCAATGGGTCTTATACTAGTGTTCTGCTGTCAATCTGTCTATTTTATATAGAACAATTCATGTCTTATCGAGGGAGCGTGTTTCAGTGAAGGAGCGCAACACCCGCTCGAGTCTGGAAAGTACTGCGATCCGGCAAATGACGAGTTTGGATGGACCGAACGAGGTAATACTAAAAATCTTATGCATTTTTCATGTTTCATGTTTGGTCAGCATAAACACAGAAAGGCAGTCAGACAGACAAACAGAGAGACACGTTAAGTCGCGGGCTGCCATAGTTTCCACTCGAAATCTACTATGTCGTCAGAGAAACAGTAAAATTTCGATGAAAAGATCTGAGAATCTAGTTCTTGAATTACAGCGTCGTCTAAACAAACAAATAAAACAACAAAAACAAAAGACAAGATTGCATGATGTGTACCATGATCCCTTCTTTGAATCGTCAATTACTTCACCAAAAGAAGCTATACCTATACTAGTTACACTTGACAAACGGGGAGGATACTCTCTTTTACTGTGAACGTTTAAGACAACACCTTTCGGGTCAGTAAATCTGATATCAGCTTTGTTAATTGATACGTTGCATTATTATTATATTATTACTGTTTTAGTGATAACATAATGATGTATATTGTTTGGCGTGAGACTCACCTTTGCACACACTGAAGCGGCGACATGCGCCCTCTACCACATGCTTTGATACTATTGTGGCCTTACATCATTAATTTGACACCTCCAGATATCACAGGACCTACTGAAACTACAAATCCGACCGCGCCAGGCTCGACAGAAAACTCGGTAACGTATTTAAAAGTTCCGTAGGACTTTTGGTTCTGTTAATGTCATGTACAAATGTCCGTACAATAAAAAGAAAACAAAAATGCATGAGGTTTCCTTGATGGCAATCGTATCAGTATCAATTTATGTCTCTTCCATTGCCACCAAAGAAGGTTTTGTAATATAGATTAAACAGTGAATTTTTCGCCATATCGTAAATGTCATACGCACATAACAAACTAGTGTCAGCCATAGAAACGAAGACGACACAGCCAATACTTACAAATAACGTGTAGTTCAGTTTAAATGCCGATGGAATACATAGCGCTCTCTCTCTCTCTCTCTCTCTCTCTCTCTCTCTCTCTCTCTCTCTCTCTCTCTCTCTCTCTCTCTCTCTCTCTCTCTCAATTTTTGAAATTTTTTTCAAGTATATTTGAGTAACGAGGCAAATGTTTATTAAATTTTGATGAAGTATAATCACCTTGAGTTGATCAAAATATTTTATCAAATTAATTCCCTTGAGACAGTCTTCAATCAAGTTAAAATCATCATCTTTGATTGATGTTCATTTTTGATGACAGGGACAATGGCAGGTGTTTCTTGGTTTTCTCTGTGGAATTATAATCGGTGCTGCTGCCGTTTGTGAGTATTAATGCTTTTTATTAATTACATACATTGGACATCTGTATAAGGACCTGTCGGCCTTTTACTCATACAGGACACAGTAAACTGCAGTCTTGACAAACTCCTACAGCGATAGACAAATTGACGGACAAATGG
This sequence comes from Ptychodera flava, assembly GCF_041260155.1. Taxonomy (NCBI): domain Eukaryota; kingdom Metazoa; phylum Hemichordata; class Enteropneusta; family Ptychoderidae; genus Ptychodera; species Ptychodera flava. The sequence goes on along the minus strand of NC_091928.1, from coordinate 20,107,283 downwards.
TAACGAAACGGAAAGTTTTGAACTGTTGTTCGGAAATGTTAAACTATTCTGTTTCGGAATCAAGTTTAACAAGGGAGGATCGCCGTACAAAATGAGCTTCTAGAGAAAAAAATTCCCAATACTTATCGATACTTGAAATTCAAAATGCTGGTATACCTGTGTTAATCATTTCGGAGAAAATTAGTTTCGATTTTCACAAAAGTAAACTTTTATTTACTCCGAAAGTTTCAAAATGAGCCCCCACAGTGGTAGCTAAGACCAAAAATCTGCGTTCGGCACATTTACATTTACATTTATTTCAGACTTTTTTACTTTACACATCTACTTTATCTTAAGGTAGTGTGCGCCTCAAAAGTGAAAGACTTAAACTTTTGCTGAAACTTTCTTGAATGAAACTTTCCACCATTCTCTTACCAAATCAACTATAAAAATTGAGGGTCACAGCCCAAAGTCTGAAATTAGCGATACAAATTACCCAACATTTTGCAATATTTGAAAATCAAAATGGCCGCCGGCCGCCATTCCTGTCTGGGGAAATTGAATTTTGGATTTTCGAAAAACTAAGCCGATGAACGTTTTTTCTTTCTCAAAGACCTTTAAAATGAATCCTCACACTTAGTAGATTAGAAAAGAATTGTTAAAGTTTGAGAGTCAGACTATCTGTCCCCGAGGCGCGTTCTACATTAAGAACGGAAACAACGGGCGGCACGACACGGGATTTGATTGGTTAAGGAACAATAAGTAGGGTAACAGATAGTAAGACTACTATTCATGCTCAGTATATTAAACCTAGGATAACATATAACGGCATTCAAAGTCACGGACACTGTCTGACATTACACTCTAAACTCCAGAGAGACATACATGTAAAACGAAATGAGACAAACTTTAGAATATGTCCAGAGTTTAAATGAAGCAATAAGATTTCAACACCCCAAAGTAGCATATTCAAAAGAGTTCTACCTGTGTCTGGTTCTTTCAGGCATTGCATTGTATGTGCACCGCAGAGTGACTGTAAGTACCTCTACAACTTTTATTGCCGTTCACACTGTTGCCTTTGACATTGTAGCTAGTCTGAAACATACTGGATCCGCACTGAAAAATATTACAAATCTACATAATTGTAGGGGAAGTACTTTCCTGTACTGAGCCTTGTGCTCTTCAGGTATACACAGTATATATATATATATATATATATATATATATATATATATATATATATATATATATATATATATATATATATATATATATATATATATATATAATATTCTTACTTGTGTTTTTGAATAATTGCCAGATCGTCTTGGTTTTTTTAACTCAGCAGAAGAGACAACAAGAGAAAAATTTTGATAGAGCTGTTTCCAATAGATACCACATTGCACAAAAACCGGTTGGCGAAACCGTCGAAGAAAAGTATGAAAATGTCGTTGCACGGCAAGATGTCGACATGGAAGTTTATGAAAATGTAAACAACCGGGCCAGCATGAATACGGAGCTCAGCATTCATCAGCAACAGCCATATACTGATATCTTAGACCGTGAAGAACATGAGTATGAAATGTTGCATGGAGAACGCAGATATAGAGTCGGTAATCGAAATGTGTAGCTATATCGTCTGCAACCTTTCTCAACCAGTTCTTTTTGATTTCCCCTCGTAGAGACCATACTAAACGGCATATAAGGCAATTTACATGAATCCAGACTCTAGAAGTCAATGGATTTAATCTAACTGACGTCTACATAACGAAGAACAATAGGTCGTTTCTCAAATCACACTTTTTGACCTGTCGTCAATCCAAACTATTGCATCAGTCATATTTAATTTGAGTCTACTTCATATCCTCAATATAACAACTTTTCTAACTCATATAACTCAAGGAAACAAAAAGTACAGTTGCGTATGTTACAGTTTTCTTTTGATATGGTCATACCAGTTTCATAGATGCTTAAGAAGATAAAATTTTCCTTTGATCATAATTTGCAGATGATGAATCCCATGATAAATATGCATTTTTATATTACACGGTCTTAATAATTCAGTTACACAGAGTATAGAAAAATGTGATACGAAGTGGAGTTGGCGCAAAGCGCGTCAACTGAGATATTGTAAGCGAATTTTTAGTTGTGAGGAGAGTGATTTCTTGGTGCAACGACACCCTAAAATGACCTTTTTATGTTCATCAAAATGTTTTACAGTGTTAAATGTTCAAATATAAAAAAATAGTGTGTGACTAATGACAGAGATTACATAGGTCATTGCACGTCATCAAGAGGGAGCACTTTTCAAATGGACTTTTGGCAGTTCAGACATTTACATGATTAGATGTACTCAGACACCGGTAACGTTAAGTAAACTCTCCAAGGAACATTCTACGCAACTTAATTGCAAAGTCTAGACGCACTGTCAGTTAAGAAGTTGAATTTTGTATTTAAGAGTTGATTGATGTCTAGTATGAATCATTGTAGATACATCAACCACAATCAAATGTCATGATGTACAGTTCAAACAATTAAGTTTGCTGGTCCAAAGTAATGGAATAAAATTCCTGATACTATAAGAAAAATATTGAAAATAAATATATATTCACAACAACATATTTTACAAACAATTTTCCAGAATAGGATATTAAACCAGATGTATTATATTGAAGTATAGTAATATTCGTGTACATTTATGTTTCTCATTTAGCTTATATGCAAATGTGGTTTTCAACGAGAAATGACAGTGCTCAAACACGGCAGTAAGAAAGCAATGTTTTCTGTTTATCTCTGAGATGAGAGGCTAGACTACGTTACTTTTAACTATTCTTAGCTTCTTTTCCATCTGCAATATTTCCGTAATGTTCACAAAGTACACTTTGCATTCATTTTCATCAGTCAAATTGTCTATGTGTGAGTGAGTTTGTGTCGAAAAGATATCTATTTCAAAAGATATTAATGTGAATTGCTTTGGAGCATTGGCATTAGACGAACTAGACACATAGTCTAAATCGAGGTGTTGCCAACATTGTCAGGTGTAATTATCAGCTGAGCAGTAATTCCAGTCGACCACAGAGAAATCAACTCTGCCAAAGTTGAAACATTGTCTCGCAGCAGGTCAGATGTAGTCAAAACAACTACACCTGAAAGCAAGTGATAAGACTTGGACAGTGCTTGGACATATATGGTGGTTTTGTTTAGACTACGTCTGACCTCCTGCTAAACAATGTTTCAACTTTTGCAGAGTTGATTTTTTTATGATCGACTCATGTTACCGCTTAGCTTTTAATTGCATCTGACAGTGTTGGCAACACCTCGATTTAGACAATATGTCTAGTTCGTCTAATGCCAATGCTTCAAAGCAATTCACAGATATTAATGAGCACCCCGCGATGCCCATCCTCTGCAACTTTACCCTTGTGTCGGTCACCCGACGAAAGTTTTTACTCTTGCCTCTCCCCGACACTGGCGTGGCGAGCCAATAGTGCACGACCGGGCGCCGACGCACCTACCCAGCCGGCAACCCCGCGATGCCCGCACTCAAGCAAGCTTGATCCTCGTCTCGGTCCCCGTTAAAAAAAGAGACAAGTTTTCATCATAGCCTCTCCCTGACACCGGACTTGCCCGTCCGCTGCGGGCAAATCGGCTGGTCGTGGTGGCTAATTTTCAATGGGTCGCAGCGAAGAGACTGCTCTTGTAAGGACGACACTCCGATCCACACCCAAGTCGTCTGCAAGTGATTTGGCGCCCCTTCCATGTTTGAACAGGTTACATCTATCGAATGCGGTGTCTGTCGACTACATTTTAGGTAATGTTACTCAATACGTAGACTTGCTCCAAGTTTGTTGGCCATATATACAAAACTGAATAAATTGAAGGAATAAACTTCAGAAGGCTATCGAGTTAGTAGTAGGCTGTTGCGTAGAGCGCGGGGTGAACGCGTTGGCCCAGTAACTGCTGGCGGGAAAAGGTAAGCGACTGGTGGCCATTGACTGTCCTGTAAAAATCGATGTTTGAAAGCAAAACTGGGTGTGCGCAGACGATGAGCATGCAGATTCTAGGGACTCTGGGAGAACGGTGATGCAGCTACAGGCGACCCCAGTTTGATGACCTTGTTATTACAATAGCTAATGTTAGGGAGCATTCGTTATTTACGGGGAGGGGGGGGGGTTGGTGGAATTTGAGCGACAAATGAAACGTAAAAAGCGACCCCTCCAAATCAAATTTATAAAATTTGACCCCCCTCAATTCATCAATTGTAAAATGTGACCCCCCCCCATAAAAAAAAAAATTTCATCAGATTTGATTCATTAACCCTTCGCACCCTGTGGCCCCGGGCTGAAAAAGTTTCCTCACATACTAGAGAATCAACATTTTTGGTGAAATGCCAAAATCAAATTTTTTGCACACACATGAACTTGTAATTGCTCTAGTCAAATCAAGTACACTAATATCAATAATCAAGAGTACATAAATACACATATTTACCTAGTTTTATATTGGAAAAAATTATTCATAGTTTCCATATAGACAAGATAGTGAATCAACATTTCGGTGACATTCCAAAATCAAATTTCTTGCACAAACATCCACTTGTTACCACCCTAGTCTAATCAAATAAATTAATATCAAAATCAAGCGTACATAAATACACAGATTTAACTAGTTTTGTAATGGAAAAAAATTATTCATAGTTTCCTCTGACAAGATAGTGAATTAACAATTCGGTGAAATTCCAAAATCAAATTTCTTGCTCACACATGCACTGGTAACTACCCTAGTCTTATCAAGTACATTAATATCAATAATCAAGAGTCTATAAATACACAGATTTAGCTAGTTTTGTATTTAAAAAATAGCTTCTCATAGATTATGTATGGAGGACCTGTGTATTTTCTATTTTGCCTGGGAGTTCTTGTGTGTTATCACTGTATACCTAGGAGTCCAAGACGGAACTTTCCAGAGAGTGTTTTACGTTGCATGCTGCACTGGCACTGGAAGGTTTGAGTGTCAGCGTGTGCTTTTTAAGTCAGATATTTCTCTATTTTGAGTCTTACTCAAGTCAGCAGATATGTAAAGAAACTGGTGAGTGGCAGAGATCGAATTTTATGCGGATCGGACTGTTTATTTAAACCCTACGCCATCCTCTACTTTAGTCGATGGAACGAACATTGCTCACACAAGTGAAAGCCGTGCCGTATATTTGCAATATACGCACTGGCACGCTAAGATGATAATATCACCACAAGTTGAAAGCTGATCTTTCAATTCTGCAGCAAATTGTGTGTTAACTGTGAACTTTATTCCATTTATGAGTTCAGTCAGATGTCTGAGATTGTCATGAGAACATTATTTATGACCGTTCCACTGAACTTTTGTCGATGCGCGGAGTTAGCAGAGGAAGACTTCAGATAATATAAGTTCGGCATGTCCCGACCGGAAGTAAACAAAAGATCTAAGATGGCTGCTCCCGTGGTAGCTGAACTGGACGCTGCTTAGCAGTGAATTGCGTGTGTTGTCGCCGACTTTCATGTGCAGACATTACACGGGACTTACAATTGTGCTCATCATCGAACATTAGTTAAAGTCGCGTGTGAACTATTTGTGTTTCCCAGCCGCGTGGTCAAGTCTGAGGTACCTCTGCGGTAACGTTAAGTTTTCCATAGAAATTGTTGAGCATTTAGAAAGGGTTTGAACAGAGTTTTGTTCTGAAAGTGTGTTTGACTCCTGCCGACGGGAGGTCGATCAGTACGGGTACTGTTACCATGGAGTAATATTTATAGTTTTGAAGTACGGTTTTACTATTTTATATGAAGACCCCGATATTTGACACAATATAGTAATATACAGAAGGTGTTTGTTACATTATATGACTGTGTGTTGGTTCCTCATTTCATGCCCCGTGCTGTGTAGCCCTGCGTACAGGTGTGTGCACGTGTGTTCCCAGCATTATATGGCCTCTACCAAAGCCCTGCAATGGTCTTTGAACAGACTTGAGGTCTCTGCGGCCTGGATCTGGACCGCAATGAAGACTAAAGGGTCTTTTTGGCCGAAATTCTGCTCTATTGGGGCAAAATCCTTTCCCTGCCTACCTTTACCTCCTAACCAATCCCAGAAAAGATGCGATTGACTTCTCCTAACGTCCAAAACCGCTCATTTTCTGAAACATAACATACTCGACAAGTTGTTTACCCATGGAGATCCCCATTTTGAATCTCGCTGCAGAGATCCCAGTTATCTCCACAGACCGTTGCAGGGCTGTGGTGGAGGCCGTATACGCCAGGAACACACAGACCTGTACTCAGGGCTACATGCTCTGTTGCTGCTCTAGAGAGGTTAACGCCAGTCTCGGACTTGTTGGCCCTGCTAGAGAAATAAATTTGGCTGAGCTTCGGTCGGTTATTATTCTGCCGTCTCGAAACA